>NC_053390.1:408468844-408768844 GCF_905171765.1 Bufo bufo | reverse complement strand
CGAGTAATGACCGAGTGATCTGGCGCCTGTTACGTGTTTCAAACTTTTTTTCCACGGGTGTAAAAAGGTTTTCCTTCCTTTTTCCTCTCCACACCGCCTATATTTCCTCTACAGTGGGCAAGGGCAATCCTTGACCCACTGAAACACTTGAGCTGCCTATCTTGTTTCATAACAACAGACGAGCATAACTCCATATATACATATATATATATATATATATATATATATATATATATATATATATAGTTCTTGATAGAACCCACCTCCGCCCCCTGGCGCCTCTGATAGCCTCTACTCTAGGTACCTATTTTGTAACTCCTGGTCTGCTTCCAAAACCAGGTAGTTCAAATTGTACCGTAATCCTCTTTTTGTATTTCTACATTTTAACTCACCACTATGTCATTGGGCCACTCTGTGGACTTCTCATGCTGCTGCCACCCCACTACTCTGTGGTCTCCTCATGCTGCTGCTACCTCAACACTATGTCAATGGGCCACTCTGTGGTCTCCTCATGCTGCTGCCACATCACTACTCTGTGGTCTCCTCATGCTGCTTCCACCTCAACACTATGTCACTGGGACACTCTGTGATCTCCTCATGCTGCTTCCACCTCACCACTATGTCATTGGGCCACTCTGTGGACTTATCATGCTGTTTCCACCCTCAACACTTCATGACTGGGCCACTATTTTGCCTTTTTGGCGTGCTTGACATAATTTATTTGACCCTTCTTCTGATCTGTCAGAAGGAAGGAAAAATGAGACACACAATGGATCCTGTCTGTGTAGCAGCTGTAAGGTCTGTATGACATGGTCCCATCAGAATTGGCTTATGATTTGGTAGTCAAAAGCAGGAATGGGTACAAACACAGAAGACATGCAAATATTCCATTTACGTGTCATATCTGTTTTGGATCCACTCGTTTTTTTTTTTGCTTTAGCAATACTGATGGATTACTGACCAAATGCTGAAGGCGGATGCTCAACAGACAGGATCTGTTTTTTTGGGGGTTATTGTTCTGACAGATCAGAGGAAGGGCAAAATAATCAGTGACATCAACACAAACTTACTGCTGACACCCTCTCCACTCTGTCAGGGGGCTCTACTTGTATAAGCGTTTAATAGAACAGGTTCTGTAGGCATCTATGCGGAATTTAGCTGACGATGGTGTAAAAGGAGTGCGCTTCTTCTTGACGCATCGAACTGTAAGGCTGAGTTTACACTTCCGTTAGTTGGTCAGTTTTGGCCCCGTAACTGCCCAAATAAGTGAAGTGTGCAGTGATTCTAAGAGCGACGCTTGTCATCTGCATGTCATACTGACTCACAATATTGTTTTACTACCACAGCAGACTCACTATGCGTGTTACTGCAGGGCACAGTGTTCTACACCACTATAAAAGCTCTCTGCAGCCAGGAAATAGCTGTTTTTACTTGTTTTTTAACGCGATTCGCCACAAATAAATTCACACAAATAAGATAGGTCTTGAGAAAAATATACATAAAGTACACTATGCAATCAACAGTGAACACCTACATTGTGAGTACTTGAGATTAATAGTTTTACAAACTTAAAAGGAAAATGTCACTAGTGCCAGACTCTCTTAGTAAAATGTTTGGTCACTTTCTTCACTGGCCCCAGCTGTTTTGCTAAAATGTTGTACTGAACATTTCCAGTGCATGCTGATGAGTCCTGCTATTCATGAGCTTCTAGCTCTCCTCACCCACCTGATGCTGATTTCAGTTGGGAAAAACGTGTGGGGGACAGGAAGAGCTGGGTTCTCATAAATACTAAAGGTTTTTGGGAGTTATTTAAATTGGCCACCAACAATCTGTCCTAGAATGCGAGCAGGGGGTGAGGGGGCTGGGCCTCACTAAACACTACACTGCTCTACAATAGATGGTAATGATGTGATCCTGCTTACAATATACCATCATGGCTGAGCAGCCTGACATGAATATGAAGTATATACCAGTGCCAGAGCATAGTGTGTAGTGACGTCTCCTCACCAGTTCTGTAAGTGGAGGCAACCAGTCCAATTCACATTTTAGGACAGGTTGCTGGTGGCCGTTTTAAACCAATCCCGGAGAACCCTATGTGCTGGAGCTGTTCAGAGCTGGCAGTTATGGCAGCATAAAATGGGTGACAGCTTCTCTTCAATTCTTTTGTGTGACAATGTACATATTCCTTGTGGCTGAAAAGAATAGTAGTAGAGGATAGAGTAGATAAGAATGACATTTGCAATCTTATATTGTTCATGTGAGCTCAAAACTAACAGAATGGGATAAAATCTAATACTTTTGTTGGTGTACATTAACTATCTCCGGATAGAGTCCCCAAAAACACAAGTTGCCCGTAGCAACCAGATTCCACCTTTCATTTTCCGAAGGAGCTGTCAAAAATGAAAGGTGAAATCAGATTGGTTGCTGTGGGCAACTAATCCAGTTCTACTTTACACCAGTTTGATAAATGACCCCAAAGATACTTTGTATTTCTCCCTATTTGAAATTAATATACATCTTCAGAGGAAATATTTTGTATGATTGCATTTTACTCATTTTGGGCGAAAAAAAATTTTTTTATTTGTGTTTATTGAAAATATTCAGCTGTACTGTCACAAAGTGTTAACTTTCACTTTGTGCCGCTCGTCTAATAACCCTTATCTTTAAATTACTAAAAGGTTAATAAACACTTTCACATTCTTATGAGTAAGATAAGAATTGAGGCATAATAAGTGTTTATAAGGTCAGAAATAAGGAGCCATCAGCTGAGCTGCCTGACAGAACAGACCGCAGGCTACTAGAGAATCGCAAAGCTGTGCAGAGAAAATGGTTCAAATTTTTTTTTTTAATAAAGACTAGAGTTGAGCGGACACCTGGATGTTCGGGTTCGACGGCTTCGGCCGAACTTCGGAAAAAAGTTTGAGTTCGGGACCCGAACTTGACCCCGAACCCGAACCCCATTGAAGTCAATGGGGACCCGAACTTTGGACCACTAAAATGGCTGTAAAAATGTCATGGAAAGGGCTAGAGGGCTTCAAATGGCATCAAAATGTGATTAAGAGCATGGCAAGCACTCTGCAAACAAATGTGGATAGGGAAATGACTTTAAATAACATAAAATACGTAAAATAAATAAATAATAGTCTTGATCTAGGAGGACGAGGTCCATATGGAGTAGGAAGTTGAGGAGGCGGTGGATGTGGCGGTGTAGGTGGAAGCGGCGGTGGAGGAGGTAGCCTACACTGCTTTTTGGTTTTAAATTTATTTAAATTTATTTAAATTATGGTAAACCCCAAAACATTGGGAAATATAACCTGTGATAACCCCCTGTAGTCGTGCTAAACACACGTTCAGACAATACACTGGCTGCAGGACAGGACAGCACCTCCAAGGGGTAAAGGGCAAGCTCAGGCCATGTGCCCAATTTGGAGACCCAGAAGTTGCAGGGGCTGACCCCTGTCAGTCAGTTCGTGTAGGCGTGTGCACACTTACCGCCCCACAATGTCGCACGTCCTCGTGATGTTCACGATCCAATTTAATATCTGCTCTATCAACTTTCGATGTTCTTTTCTGCACCTACCATGGTGATCACGGGTGGCAGGGAATCAGGGTTCCACGCCGGAGAGATAGCGTGAGAAAGAGAGACCACATCCAAGAGAGGATTAATTTTTTCGAATTTAAAATTATAGAGTGGAATTATGGGACAAATTATTAAAGCGTAAAAGTGGGATAACTTTTTAAAGTTGAAGCATTGAATGAAAGGATGTGCCGCGCATTAGTTTATGAAGAATTTATAAAATTTTATTCCCTGTCAACTATGCAGAGCAGGGGTTTCTATCCGGCAAAATTTGAAAAATGTCACGTGACAATGTAATTGATGATTTTTTTAAATTGATGTTCGTGTCTCCTATGTAGAGGTGCCCCAGTGACATCCACCATCCATTTCGATATCTTCTCTATTAACGTTCGATGTTCTTTTCTGAGCCTACCATGTTGATCACAGTTATCGGCGAATCAGGGTTCCACGCCGGAGAGGGAGCGTGAGAAAAAGAGACCAAATTTAAGGAGATAAATTAATAAAAATGTTGGGGGATCGAGCGAAATGTGGGAAAAGCTGTTAAATCGCAAATGTGGGACAAATTACAGAAGCCCAAATGTGGGCCAGAAGAGTAAAGCGGAAATATGGGAAAAGTTATTGAGGCAAAATTTGGGACAAATTACAGAAGCCCAAATGTGGGACAAAAGAGTAAAGCGGAATTATGGGAAAAGTTATTAAGGCGCAAATGTGGTACAAATTACAGAAGCCCAAATGTGGGCTGTGAAGGACTTTTATGCAATTGCCTATATGCTTCAGTT
Organism: Bufo bufo; assembly: GCF_905171765.1. Classification (NCBI taxonomy): domain Eukaryota; kingdom Metazoa; phylum Chordata; class Amphibia; order Anura; family Bufonidae; genus Bufo; species Bufo bufo. The sequence continues at coordinate 408,764,488 of NC_053390.1, read as the reverse complement.
TGATTCTCTCCCTGCTATTTTGAGGACTATATTGTTCGGTTCCAAATGTCAAGAATGAATGTATTCGTGTACCGGACAATGATGTTGAGATTATGTTTGTATGTGGGATAGAAAGTACTTGTGTGAAATTGTTAAGAATTGTAAATGTTCTGGCCAGCAGATAATTGAGCTGTGTGTATTGGTAAAACTCAATTGTCTAGCCTGGCCCAGAGGAGGAGTTTTAGGATAATTGAGCTGTGTGTATTCTTAAAACTCAATTATCTAGTCTGGCCCAGAGGAGGAGTTTTTGCTGCATAAATTGTGAGTTCTGTGTACCAGTAAATCAGTCTTGTTCCAGCATTAAATTGACTCATGTGTGGATTATTCGGCGATTCCAGGGATATTCCTACTCGTGGAATATTGGGTGATTTTCTTTTATGGGAAGAAGGGAATGCTTGACGAGGATATTTTCTACTACCGTCACAATTGGTTGGCAGCAGCGGGATTTTCCCTTCTGCTTTCCTTTACACCAGGATTCCAAGCAGACACTGGGAACAGTGAATGGAAGGCTGGTACACCCCGCTTAAAAGAAAAACACTGAAAGAACTACTGGAAGTCCGTGGAAGGATTGCTAGCAACAAAACCAAGCGGGTCATTATAGCAGAATTAATGGAGCTAGACCAGGAGAACTTGGTTGCAGCAACGCCAGCAGTACAAGAGATGGGGACACCAGTGATTCAGGAGGAGGAATCACCAGCCAACAAGGCAATGAGAGAGAAGCTAGCATGGTTCGGTCCGAACCCAACGGCGGATGTGGTGCTGAAAGTGATGAACCTGTTAGCGGAGGAGGCTAAACAAATAAGAGACGCAGAGCTACAGTTAAAATTGGCAGCAGTCCAACAAGCAGCCGCACATTCTCCAAACAGTGAGTACAGCACAGCAGACACAAGGAAGATTCCGTTTAGCGCTTTTAAAGCTTTTGATGAAAAAGACTGTGACATTGATAATTACCTGGCAGATTTTGAGCGACAATGTAACCTGCACCGAATAGATAGAGGAGAGTGGGTCGCAATATTGTCAGGCAAACTGTCAGGCAAAGCTTCTGATGCTTTCCGGACCGTGCCAGAGCAGGAGATCCATAGCTACGCCAGGGTTAAAGAAGTGCTCCTGGCTCGTTATGCAGTAACCCCAGAGTCCTACCGACAAAAGTTCAGGGACTCACGCAAAACCACGAAAGACTCTTACGTGGAATGGGCATGCCAGTTATCCCTGTCGGCCTCTAACTGGGTCAACAGCAGCCAGGCCACCACCGCAGAGGACATTTTGCAACTAATGCTCCTGGAACAATTTTACAATCACATCCAGACGGATGTCAAAGACTGGGTGAGAGATCGCAGGCCCATGACTCTACCAGAGGCCGCTAAGTTGGCGGATGAATATGCGGATACTCGCAAGACGAACCTGGTCACACCACGGGTACAACCTCCACGACCAACGGTGCCCTCACACCCACCAGCCGCTAGATACCAACCTCCTAACAGACCGGTGACATCTAGCCCTCGCTATCCACGCCAGGAGGACAATGAACAACGCTGCTTCCGGTGCAAACAGCTGGGTCACTACAAGCAGAATTGCCCCATGGACAACAACACCAGGTCAAATTGGTCTCGACCTGGGTACCGCCCACCAGCAGCAGCCCATTGTGTAGACTCGGCTTGGGATCCCCAGGAACTGGGTCAGGAAGAACCATTGGGCACCCTTTACGAAGCCCTCATGGTACAATCTGTTATTACGGACAACAGGAAACACCATTGTCAGCTGGTCATGGTTAACGGAAAAACCGCCCGGGGATTAAGAGACAGTGGGGCAACCATCACGTTGGTACAAAGACACCTTATTAAGGCATCAGAGAAACCGGGGAAATCAATTGCTGTGAGAGTGGCAGGGGGAGCAGTATACCGTATTCCTACTGCACAGGTACACCTAGACTGGGGTGCGGGAGCTGGCAATGTTCATGTGGGCGTCATGAAAGACTTACCTTCTGAAGTCATCCTGGGCAACGACATTGGCCCCCTGACTTCGGCGTTCGCCTCTACCCCCGCTCAGGAGGCCCACGCAGTAACCACCAGAGCACAAAGTCGCGCTGCCGAGAGCCATCCGCTTCATACTGAGACCCAGGTAAGCCAACCCAACCTACCCTTGACTGTAGAACCCCTACCCTGGGACACCCCAGAGGATTTTGGGCGGGAGGTGACCGGAGACCCTTCCCTCAGAAAGTATCGAGAGAAAGCCAGGAGGGGCCAAGGGGGGTTAGAGAAGGAGCAATTTATCTGGGAGGAAGGCCGCTTGTACAGGCTCACCGAGACCCGGGGTAATACACCAGGGCCTAAGCAAAAACGCCAGCTGGTAGTTCCCCGGAAATACCGCCAGGAGTTATTGAGGATTGGGCACGACGTACCCTTGGCAGGCCATTTGGGAATATGCAAGACAGGGTATCGGATAACCCAGAACTTCTTCTGGCCTGGGGTGTCCGACGACGTCAGGGCGTATTGTCAAACGTGCGAGGTATGCCAACGTATAGGTAAAAAGGGAGACCACCCAAAGGCTAAACTAGTTTCCATGCCCATTATTGAAGAACCGTTCACAAGGGTAGCCGTGGACATTATAGGGCCCCTGGCCCAACCTAGCCGTTCCGGCAAGCGGTATATACTCACCATAGTAGATTACGCCACCCGTTACCCCGAAGCGGTAGCTCTCTCTAACATACAGGCTGAGACCGTAGCAGAGGCCCTAGTTAAAGTATTTTCCCGAGTAGGCTTTCCCAAGGAGGTTCTGTCCGACCAAGGTACCCAATTCACGGCCGAGGTAACCCAGCAGATATGGAAAACCTGTGGAGTTAAATCCCTGACTAGCTCCCCATACCATCCCCAGACTAACGGCCTGTGCGAGCGCTTCAACGGAACGCTAAAGCAAATGTTGAAGTCGTTCACGGGGGCATACAAGGATTGGGAGCGATTCCTGCCACACCTTCTCTTTGCCTACCGAGAGGTGCCGCAGGAATCGACCGGATTCTCACCCTTCGAACTTCTCTATGGGAGGCGGGTGAGGGGGCCCTTAGATCTCATCAAGGATCACTGGGAGGGGCAGACAGAGATTGAGGGGACCCCGGTTGTACCTTATGTCCTGGAGCTGAGGGACCGCATGGAGGAATTAGCCCAGACAGTGCGAGAGAACCTCCGGGCGGCCCAACAGCGCCAGAGGGTATGGTATGACCGACGGGCTAGGCACCGGAGCTTTCAGATAGGCCAAAAGGTCATGGTATTAAGGCCGGTCCGAACAGACAAGCTCCAGGCCGCCTGGCAGGGCCCCTATAAAGTTATAGGACAGATATGCGACACTACCTACACGATAGCCAGCTGCGAGGATGAAGATGTGAAACGAACCTTTCACATCAACATGCTCAAGGCCTATCAGGAACGGGCAGAGGAGGTAGCCGCTATCTGTGCACCAGCAGGAGAAGACACAGAGACCCTACCCCTTCCCGACCTATTGGGCAATAACGAAGGGATGACCCAGATAAAGAAAGTCCAGCTAGGTGAAGAGCTGGAGCCGCAAGAGCGGGATCAAGCTGTCCGCTTACTAGAAACAAAACAGGCCACATTCTCTCAGGAGCCTGGATACACACTCCTAGCCATACACAAGGTAGAGACTCCAGGACAGGCACCCCTGAGACAGCCTCCCTACCGTATCCCCGAAGCAGTCCGGGAAGGGATGCGGAAGGAGATAGATGAGATGCTTCGGCTAGGCGTAATCGAACCCTCAGAAAGTCCTTGGGCCTCGCCGGTAGTCTTAGTGCCAAAGAAGGATGGGACAACCCGCTTCTGTGTAGATTACCGGCGCCTCAATGACAAGACAGTTACGGACGCCTATCCGATGCCACGGATGGACGAGCTGCTTGACCGTATCTCTGCAGGGAAGTATCTGACCACAATAGACCTATGCAAGGGATATTGGCAGATTCCCCTAGCAGAAGATGCCATACCCAAGTCGGCCTTCATCACCCCGTTCGGCCTATACCAATTCCGGGTTATGCCGTTCGGGATGAAGAACGCCCCGGCCACCTTCCAACGGATGGTGGATCAGTTACTTAGGGGTCTCCAGAGCTTTGCAGGCGCTTACCTGGATGACATCGCCATCCACAGCGATACCTGGGAAGCGCACCTAGAGCACGTAGGTGTAGTATTAGATAGGATCAGGGGGGCCGGGCTGACCCTGAAACCCGACAAATGTCACTTGGGTATGGGCGAGGTACAATATTTGGGCCACCGAGTAGGATGTGGTAAGCAACGGCCGGAGCCGGCTAAGATCGAGGCCGTTGCCAATTGGCCCACTCCCCACACCAAGACACAAGTCATGGCTTTCTTAGGCACAGCCGGCTATTACAGACGCTTTGTACCCGACTATAGTGCCCTGGCCAAACCCCTGACCGACTTGACCAAAAAGAAGCTACCCCGACAAGTCCTGTGGTCCCCGGAATGCGAGGTGGCTTTCCAAGCACTAAAGACTGCTCTGGTTAATGCTCCGGTGTTGGTTACCCCAGATCCTAACAAAAGATTTATTGTCCATACAGACGCTTCAATGTTTGGACTGGGGGCAGTACTAAGCCAGATCGGGGAGGATGGAGGAGAGCACCCGGTGGCATACCTGAGTCGGAAGCTGTTGCCAAGGGAGGTCAGTTATGCCACCATTGAAAAAGAGTGTTTGGCCTTGGTATGGGCACTCAAAAAGCTCACACCTTACCTTTATGGCCGGGCGTTCACTCTCATCACCGATCACAACCCCTTGGTGTGGCTTAACCGGGTTTCAGGGGACAACGCCCGTTTGCCACGCTGGAGCTTGGCCTTACAGCCCTATGACTTTACGATTCATTATCGCCCAGGCAAGCAAAACGGGAATGCCGATGGATTGTCACGCCAAACGGATTTAACCTCGGACTAAAAGCTCTGAACCCGTCAACCCTACTGGACCAGGAAAGGTCCAACCGAGTTGCCGGAGCAGGGAGAAAAAGGGGGGCCATTGTGAAGGACTTTTATGCAATTGCCTATATGCTTCAGTTTGATTCTCTCCCTGCTATTTTGAGGACTATATTGTTCAGTTCCAAATGTCAAGAATGAATGTATTCGTGTACCGGACAATGATGTTGAGATTATGTTTGTATGTGGGATAGAAAGTACTTGTGTGAAATTGTTAAGAATTGTAAATGTTCTGGCCAGCAGATAATTGAGCTGTGTGTATTGGTAAAACTCAATTGTCTAGCCTGGCCCAGAGGAGGAGTTTTAGGATAATTGAGCTGTGTGTATTCTTAAAACTCAATTATCTAGTCTGGCCCAGAGGAGGAGTTTTTGCTGCATAAATTGTGAGTTCTGTGTACCAGTAAATCAGTCTTGTTCCAGCATTAAGTTGACTCATGTGTGGATTATTCGGCGATTCCAGGGATATTCCTACTCGTGGAATATTGGGTGATTTTCTTTTATGGGAAGAAGGGAATGCTTGACGAGGATATTTTCTACTACCGTCACATGGGCCAAAATAGTAAAGCGGAAATGTGGGAAAAGCTGTTAAAGCGCAAATGTGGTACAAATTTTATCCCCTGTCACCTATGCAGAGCAGGGATTTATTCTCGTCTAAAATTGTATAATGCCAACCCAAGAATGTAACAGAAAAAATTGTGAAATGTATTAACCTGTCTACTTGGTAGAGCAGGGGTCTATGTCACCCGAAAATGTTAGAAAAATTATTGAAAATTATTAAGCTGTCAACTAGGTAGAGGAGGGGTATATTACATCCAAAAATTCTTGAATTTCACCCGAAAATGTAACAGACAATTTTTTTTTTTTTTACCTATCTACTCGTTATATCACACCCAAAAATTGGTGAATTGAATTTCAACTGAAAATGTAACTGACAATTTTTATTAAATTTTTTACCGGTCTACTAGGTATAGCAGTGGTACTTCACACCCAAAAATTGTTAAATTTCACCCGAAAATGTAACAGACAATTTTTTTTTTTTTTACCTATCTACTCGTTATATCACACCCAAAAATTGGTGAATTGAATTTCAACTGAAAATGTAACTGACAATTTTTATTAAATTTTTTACCGGTCTACTAGGTATAGCAGTGGTACTTCACACCCAAAAATTGTTGAATTTCACCCGAAAATGAAACAGACAATTTTTTTTTTTACCCGTTTACTAGGTTTATCAGTGGTACATCACACCCAAAAATTGGTGAACTTCACCAGAAAATGTAACAGACAAATTAGTGAAATGTTACCTGTCTACTAGGTAGAGCAGGGGTACAGCACACCCAAAAATTGGTGAATTTCACCAGAAAATGTAACTGACAATTTTTTTTTTTTACCGGTCGACTAGGTATAGCAGTGGTACTACAAATCCAAAAATTTTTGAATTTCAACTGAAAATGTAACTGACATTTCATTTTTTATTTTTTTACCTGTCTACTAGTTATAGCATTAGTATTTCACACCAAAAAATTGGTGAATTTCACCAGAAATGTAACTGACAAAGTAGTGAAATGACTATTCATGTCTATTCTGCACAAGGTACGGACAAGTCCTGTGGGATCCATGCCTGGTTCATTTTAATGAACGTGAGCTTGTCCACATTGGCTGTGGACAGGCGGCTGCGCTTGTCTGCGATGATGCCCCCTGCCGTGCTAAACACACGTTCAGATAATACACTGGCCGCAGGGCAGGCCAGCACCTCCAAGGCGTAAAGGGCAAGCTCAGGCCATGTGCCCAATTTGGAGACCCAGAAGTTGAAGGGGGCAGACCCGTCATTCAGTACGTGTAGGCGTGTGCACACATACTGCTCCACCATGTTGGTGAAATGCTGCCTCCTGCTAAGACGTTCCATATCAGCTGGTGGTGCTGGTTGTTGTGGCGTGCTGACAAAGCTTTTCCACATTTCGGCCATGCTAATCCTGCCTTCTGAGGTGCTGGCGGTGCCCCAGCTGCATTGGCGACCTCTTCCTCGTCCTCTGCCTTCGCCTTGTGCTTCCACTGTGCCCCCGCTGTGAGGTGGGAATGCACTAGCAGTGCGTCTACCAGCGTGCGCTTGTACTCGCGCGCATCTTACGATCACGCTCCAGTGACGGAATTAAGGATGGTACGTTGTCCTTGTAACGGGGATCCAGTAACGTGGCCACCCAGTAATTAGCATAAGTTAGAATGTGGACAACTCTGCGGTCGTTGCGGAGACACTGCAGCATGTAATCGCTCATGCGTGCCAGACTGCCCAGAGGCAACGAAAAGCTGCCCTCTGTAGGAGGTGTATTGTCTGTGTCCTTTGTATCCCCCCAGCCACGCACCAGTGATGGCCATGAGCTGTTCTGGGTGCCACCCTGCTGTGAACATGGTTCCTCCTCCTCCACCTAGTCATCCTCCAGAACTGTGCCCTGGCTGGACAATTGTGTACCTTGGGTTTGTGGGTGCAGGAACCCACCCTCGGAGCCACTTGGGATTGACTGGCTGGAAACCCTATGAAATGATACCTCTTCCTCCTCCTGTGCCCCATCCTCTTCCATCATCGCCAGCAGCGTTTTTTCAAGGAGGCATTGAAGTTCGATAATTACGCTGAGAATGGCGTTATCGGCACTGGCCATGTTGGTGGAGTACTCGAAACAATGCAACAAGGAACACAGGTCTCGCATGGAGGCCCAGTCATTGGTGGTGAAGTGGTGCTGTTCCGCCGAGCGACTCACCCATGCGTGCTGCAGCTGAAACTCCACTATCGCCTGCTGCTGCTCACACAGTCTGGCCATCTTGTGCAAGGTGGAGTTCCACCTTGTGGGCACGTCGCATAAGAGGTGGTGAGCTGGAAGGCCAAAGTTACGCTGCAGCGCTGACAGGCGAGCAGCAGCAGGGTGAGAACGCCGAAAGCCCGCACAGACGGCCCGCACTTTATGCAGCAGCTCTGATATATCGGGGTCATTTTTAAGGAACCTCTGCACCACCAAATTCAGCACATGCGCCAGACAAGGGATGTGCATCAAACCGGCTAGTACCAGAGCTGCTACGAGATTTCGTCCATTATCGCACACCACCAGGCCGGGCTTGAGGCTTACTGGCACCAACCACTTATCGGTCTGTTGTTCAAGGCCCGTTCACAGCTCCTGCGCGGTGTGGGGTTTGTCCCCCAAACAGATAAGTTTTAAAACTGCCTGCAGTCGTTTACCCCTGGCTGTGCTGAAGTTGGTGGTGAAGGTGTTACGCTGACTGGATGAGGAGCTGGTAGAGGATGAGGAAGCAGAGTAGGAGGAGGAAGCAACAGGAGGCAAACTGAAGCGCCCTGCAATCCTCGGTGGTGGAAGGACATGCGCCAAACTGCTATCCGTCTCAGGCCGAGCCGCCACTGCATTTACCCAGGGAGCTGTTATGGAGATATAACGTCCCTGACTGTGCTTACTGGACCACGTATCCGTGGTGAGGTGCACCTTGCCACAGATGGCGTTGCGCAGTGCACACCTGATTTTGTCCCCTACTTGGTTGTGCAGGGAAGGGATGGGTCGCCTGGAAAAGTAGTGGCTGCTGGTCACGACGTACTGTGTGACAGCCACCGCCATAAGGCCTTTAAAACTATCCGTCTCCACCACACAGAATGACAGTATTTCAAAGGCCAGTAATTTAGAAATGCTGGCATTCAGGGCTAGTGATCGCAGGTGGGTAGGGCGGTACTTCCTCTTCCTCTCCAGCGTTTGGGAGATGGAGAGCTGAATGCCTCCGTGGGACATTGTGGAGATGCTTGGTGACCCAGGTGTTGGTGTTGCTGGAAGATCCTCTATTTGCGGGGTGGCAGGTGGCACTGTCACTCCAGAGGTGGATGAAGAGGCCGAGACTGCAGCAGAAGAGGAAGCAGGAGGAGCCAGAGACCTTTCTTGGTTTTTGAGGTGTCTAGTCCACTGCAGCTCGTGCTTTGCACTTAAATGCCTGGTCATGCAGGTTGTGCTCAGGTTGAGAACGTTTATGCCTCGCTTCAGGCCCTGATTGCACAGCGTGCAAACCACTCGTGTCTTGTCGTCAGCACATTGTCTGAAGAACTGCCACGCCAGGGAACTCCTTGGAGCTGGCTTTGGTGTGCTCTTTCCCTTGCTGCGGTGGGCAGTAGCAGGCGTACTGTCTAGAGGACGGCCGCTCCCCTATTGCACCCTGCTCCCTCTTCTGCTGTGCTGGTGGCTCTGTGCAACCACCGCCTCTTCCTCCGAACTACATAGGTCACTCGCATGACCTTGATTCCATGTGGGGTCAAGGACCTCATCGTGCTCCACATCATCTTCCACCCAGTCTTCACCCCTGCCCTCCTTGTCAGTCTGCACACTTTCGAAAGCCCCAGCAGTTGGCACCTGTGTTTCGTCATCATCCGAGACGTGCTGCGATGGTCCTCCCATGTTCTCATCTTGAAAGATAAGTGGTTGGGCATCGGTGCACTCAATCTCATCCACTTCTGGGGCAGGGCTAGGTGGATGGCCCTGGGAAACCCTGCTAACAGAGTCATCAAAAAGCAGAAGAGACTGCTGCATGACTTGGGGCTCAGACTGCTTGGCTGATTTGCAAGGGGGTGAGGTGAAAGACTGATGGACTTCGGCTGCAGGTGCCAACTGTGGTCTTTCAGCATGAGACTGGGTGGGAGACAATGTGAAGGAACTGGAGCCACTGTCAGCAACTCAATCTACTATCACCTGTACTTGTTCAGGCCTCACCATTCGTAGAGCCGCATTAGGCCCGACCAAATACCGCTGCAGGTTTTGTCGCCTACTCGCATCTGAGGAAGGGGTTTCACTTGTGCGTGTAGCTGGCACAGATCAACCACGTCCTCTCCCTGCAACAGGAGCTCCACCAGCAGCACCACGACCTGGGCCACGTCCCTTATTTGACACTGTCCTCATATTTCTCGAATTTAGGATCTTGCCCTAAATGGGTGTTTAATTAATAGTACAGAATAGAACGACAGTATGTACAGGGTGTATCTCACGCGCCCTGAATCAGATTAGGCCTCAATTAAATTTGTTTGCACAAAATGGCTGTATTTCAAATACCTGAATAGAAGCCCTGTATTTAAAGGGTGTATCTCACACACCGTGACACACACTAGGCCGCAATTAAAGAATTGTGCCCAAAATGGCTGTATTTCAAATACCTGAATCAAACCCCTGTATTTAAAGGGTGTATCTCACAATGACATCTGCAGCAAAGGCTGTCAACTAAATTTTTTTGGCCCAAATGAGTGTTAGTTTAATAACTGAATATGACAGCAGTATATTGCCCTGGAATTTCAAACGTCTTGATGCTGCAAGGGTGCAACAACTGTGTATTTTGCCCAAAAAAGGGTGTTTTATTAATAGAACAATGTAACCCTTGTATATAAAGGGTGTATCTCACACGCCCTGACCCACACTAGACCTCAATTAAAGATTTGTGCACCAAATGGCGGTATTTCAAATATCTGAATATAATCCAAATATATAAAGGGTGTATCTCACAATGACAGATGCAGCAAAGGATGCCAAATAAACTTTTTTTGCCCTAACGGCTGTTTGTTTGATAACTGAATATGACAGCAGTATATAACCCTTGAATTTCACACGTGCTGATGCTGCAAGGGCTGTAAAATAGCGGGTTTTTTTTGCAAAAAAAGTGTGTTTTTAAAAACCCAGAAAATTATGGCTGTACTTCTAGCCTAAATTGCACACTGACTATTCCAGATGTTATATATTGCCAAAAAGTTTTTTTTTTTTACTAACAGAATATGAAAGCTGTATATATTAAACTTGAATTTTACACTTGCTGTAAAATAGTGGTTTTTGGCAAAAGAAAAGTGGTTTTTTTTTTAAAACCCAGAAAATGATGGCTGTATTTCTAGCTTAAATGCACACTGACTAATTCAGATGTTGTATATTTCCAAAAAAGTGTTTTTTTTACTAACAGAATATGAAAGCTGCATATAATGTTTGAATTTCACACGTCCAGATGCAGCTAGGGATGTAAAATAGTGTATTTTGTACAAAAAGGGTGTTTTAAAAAACCCAGAAAATTATGCCTGTATTTCTAGCTAAAATTGCACACTGACTAATTCTGCAAATGCACCAGATGTTGTATATTGCCAAAAAAGTGTGATTTTTTACAACCAGATTATTAGTGCAGTTTTTCAAGCTTGGATTAGAATGTCACAAAAGCTCAGATGCAGTGCTGGTGCACTGAACTTGCATAAAATGGCCGCTGCCGCCCACCTAACTAACAGACAGATAAAAGTTATTTTTTTCGGTCACTGGGCTCAGGGCCCTGCGCCCACACAACTAATTGTATGTAGATCGCTGAGTTAGATTCTCTTCTATTCTCTCCCTGAAATCACAAGTCCAGCGGCATCCTCTCCCTACACTTGTAACAGCAGAGTGACGTGCAGCCCTACATGACTCCAGCTTATACAGAGCCTGGGTCACATGCCGCACTGGCCAATCACAGCCATGCTATTAGTAGGCATGGCTGTGATGGCTTCTAAGGTAACACAGTTAAACGCTCGTTGATTGGCTGCTTTGCAGCCTTTCAAAAAGCGCTGAGAAATCGCCGAACACCGAACCCAAACTTTTACTGAAATGTTCGGGTTCGGGTCCGGGGTCCAAAAATCCTAAAGTTCGGTATGAACCCGATTTTTACAGTTCGGTTCGCTCCACCCTAATAAAGACCAATTGAAAAATTTTTTTTTTGTTCAAAATGAGTACAATACAACAATTAAAAACAAAAATGCCCACAAAGGTGTGCATAGCCTTAAACTCTAGTGGCGGTATGCATGGCTATCACTAACTCCGGCATGGCGCTGTATAAACAATCACTGTGAAAAATGCCCATATCTTTATAGATATTGCTAAATAGTCTGGCTGAAAAAATGCATAGAATACGTTTATTTTAATTAGGCAATTCACTCATTATAATATAGCAAAGCAAGGTCAATGCTAGGAACATTATTCAGTACATTAGCAGCAATCCTTCCTCATTCATCTGAAAAGCCCAGGCCAATTGATATACAGTATGGAAGGATGCTTTAGCTGCAGTGTTCACTACACTGTTCATACTTTGTCCCTGTGTTTTGATACATGGGGCAAATACTAAGTATTAGTCTGCTACTCTGATTGCTTTTAAACTTTTGCTATCTGGGACTCTGTCTGTAGATTTTTATTATGTACCAATATGACTATTAGATTTTATCTCGTCTTGAAGGATTTAAGATAATTCTTTATCATGTACATAATAGCAGAGCAAGCGGGAATCACCTCAGTCTCAGTGAAATGTCATCTTACGTATCATACAAGATCTTTGACTTTGATAGAATACATGATGTGAAATGTTACACAGTGGACAGAACTGTATGCTTCTGCCTCCATCCACAGTGTCATTTCCAACACCGGAGGCTGCTAAGAACAGCTGATAGATGGTGGTGCTGGGTGTCGATGCCCTCTGATCTGATATTGATGACCTATCCTAAGGATAGGCTATCAATATCTAGAGACATATCTTGGACATCCCCTTGAAGATTTCCTATACTGAAAGAAACATGTTGCCAAAAAAAGTTTCATGAAAAATAGTGTTAGCTTTAATAAATCTATGGTAACTTATTTTTAGGTAAGTTAACCAAATCAAGGAAAATGCCGAAATATTTTTGACTATATAAGGGATAGGATTAGCTTATTTTCTTCCCAAACTGTCATCTTTAGATTGACCTTATTTTGCATGCAAAATCAACTGTGCAGTGCTAGGTAGAAATGTCTGGATTTTCTCTTTTTCTTTGCCAATGTTTGATTGACGAACATACGTCTTATTATAAGGCTGTCTTTCATGCTTCTGAGACAATGGATGATGAAATACAAGCCCTTATTTAACCATACCATTACCATATTATGACTTTAGTTCACAAATATGATGTATTAGCATACTCCTTTTCCCTAACAGCAGGCTTCATTAGGACTTCAGGGCTGAATGCGGAACACTCCCCCAGTCTCTGATTGGATCACTGGGAAACAGATTGGGGGGGTGTACCTGCACAGTCTAAAAATTGCAGCACTGACTGGATATAGTAAGTCTGTGCAGGTACACCCCCCCAACTGGTTACCACCCCTCTGTACCGTTACTGCAGACTGCGAGCAATTCATTCATAACTTCTAGTTGAAATAATAAAGGAATGGCACAACATAGAGACATAAGAATAGATGTTCCAGAATTGTTATTAAACGAGGGGGGGGGGGGGGGGTGCATGAAGCTATTAAAACAAGCATGTCAGGAGTGGTGACAGGTCCTGTCTGCTCAGCACCCCGTCCCCTTAACTGTGACCTCCCCCTTTAAGAGTGACCTCCACAGCACCCCCTCCCCCTTAATAGTGACCTCCCAATTTATCAGTGATGTCCACAGCACCCCAGCAACAGTGACATCAACAGTGCCCTGCCCCTTAACAGTCACTTCAACAGCACCCCATCCTCTAAACTGTGATGCTCACAGCACCTGCCCCTTAACAGTAACCTGCATAGTGCCTGCCCCTTAACAATACAGCACCACATCCACCTAACGGTGACCTCCACAGCACTCCACCCCATTAAAATTACCTCCAAAGCGCACTGACCCCTTAACAGGGACCTCCACAGTGACACTTCCCATTAACAGTGACCTTCACAAAACCCTGTCCCCTTAACAGTGACTTTTAACAATGAAGAAAATGTTATGGAAACCTAGTGTAAAACTGTGAGTATGTCAAGACTGAAGGACCTGCAAGCTTATATTGGCTAATAAGAGTTGTGTGTCTGTGTATATGTCAGTTACGAACAGGAATCAAGAACCTGTGACCTCCTATTGGCTAATAATTTTTTTTTGTAATATCTCAAGGAGGGTACATCCTAGAGAGCTGAGACCTTCCCGGACACTAGATGTACCCTATGTGCCAAATTTGGTGTCCATCGGTTAAGGTGTCTGGATGGCTATAGGGGACAGACAAACAGACAGACATTGATTTTTATAAAAACAGGGTGAGTCAAAAGTCTCAGGACACTCTTTTATTTCAGAAACAAAAGAGAAAATGAAATATCTGAATACCCCATCAAGTAATGGGCAAGGTGACCTATCTTTTAAGCTATGTCTGAAACATGGCTGCCATCTTGAAAGCCACCCTCTTGGATAAAGGGCACATTTTTCCAATGGGAAGGGAGTCATGTAGCATATTATGGAAGACCACAATTTTCTCACAAATTGATTGCCACAATCAGATTTGCAATATCTCTTGTGGTTCAAAAGTTATCAACACAGAAGGTTCAAAACTTTTAAGTTTTGTTCAGCACCAAGGACAACACACTGAACACATCAAATAGCTGTGCATCACAGGGAATGCTCCCGATTGTTGTTGCAACTTTTGAACCATAAATCTGCAAATCTGGTTTTGTTTTGTGTAGGTGTTTTTTGTTCCTTTTATTTATATTTTTTTATTTTTTTACTTATTTATTTTACTATTTTAGCACATGATATGTCCTCCAAGATGTCATTAAAATACCTCTGGGGGACACTGACATTTCTTTTTTTTATTTTGCACTTTTCCACTGTAGCTGGGTCATGTAAAGTTTGTACAAGGCAGAGCTGATCATGGTGTGCTAAAACCCTGCAGCTCTCCTCTGCCCATGAGACTCCCAGCGATCACATGATTGCTAGCTCCCATAGAGGAAGTGGCATAGCTACTAATAACAGCCAGGGACTCAACCTTTACATTATATGTCACTCTGGATTAAAGTTCAGGTACTAGAGGTGAGTTAAAAGATTGTACAGAATCAATTTGTCCAATCAGCAGGACTGTTAGAATCATTTTGTCCAATCAGTAGGGCTTATGCAAATGAAGAAGCCCTGCTGATTGGACAAATTGATTCTAAGAGCTCTGCTGATTGGACAAATTGCTTCTGTGGAAATTTTTAGCTTAGAACAAGCACCGTGAATGTGCATGCGTGTTAAATTATTTCAGGAATGTGTGCAATTGTAACCATATTTTATCTATAACCATATATTATAAAAAATAAAAAATAAAAAACACTGTTCATGTTGCCCATAGCAACCAATTACAGCGCGTCTTATTTTTTTCAGACTAGTTTAAATATTAGATTTGAATTCTAATTGGTTGATAAAGCTAAGTATTTTTTCTAGTTTTGATAAATGAGACCAATACTATAAATACACAACACAAACAGTAAAGTCTCGATTTATGTATTCATTATTCCACAAGAGTTTTGTGCTCCATATCAATATTATGTGTCATTTATACATGATAAAAATGAAAGCTTAATTAGCAATCAGAGTATTGTACTTCAGTTTCATTGCCATTATCAGCCTTCTCCTTAAAATAGCAAATAAGATTTACGATTATTTTGTTTTGATTCCCAAAAGGAAGTAAATATTTTCCTGTACAATTTATGAGCTACATCATTTCTTCATTTAATTAATTGAAATAAAAACCCTTATGTAATAAAGAGCTTTAATGCCATTTTGTAGCCTAAAACCGGCCAGAACAAAAGGCTCTAGATACTTAGGCAATGAAGGTACAATATCATTATAATATTTCTTTTAAAACTATAGCATAAATCAAATTAATGTATAACATTTGTTCTCTTTCAAAATTAAGGCTAGATGATGGCAGCACAATTATGAAGTCTATTTTAGGGATGCACTACATGATTACCAGAAAAAAAGTGAGCTACAATAAAAAAAAAAAAAAATATATATATATATACAGTTGCAAGAAAAAGTATGTGAACCGTTTGGAATGATATGGATTTCTGCACAAATTGGTCATAAAATATGATCTGATCTTCATCTAAGTCAAAACAATAGACAATCACAGTCTGCTTAAAGTAATAACACACAAAGAATTAAATGTTAACATATTTTTATTGAACACACCATGTAAACATTCTCAGTGCAGGTAGAAAAAGTATGTGAACCCCTAGACTAATGACATCTCCAAGAGCGAATTGGAGTGAGGTGTCAGCCAACTGGAGTCCAATCAATGAGATGAGATTGGAGGTGTTTGTTACAGCTGCCCTGTCCTATAAAAAACACACACACCAGTTCTGGGTTTGCTTTTCAAAAGAAGCATTGCCTGATGTGAATGATGCCTCACACAAAAGAGCTCTCAGAAGACCTACAATTAAGAATTGTTGACTTGCATACCGCTGGAAAGAGTTATAAAAGTACACTGCTCAAAAAAATAAAGGGAACACAAAAAACACATCCTAGATCTGAATTAAATATTCTTCTGAAATATTTTATTCTTTACATAGTTGAATGTGCTGACAACAAAATCACACAAAAATAAAAAAATGGAAATCAAATTTTTCAACCCATGGAGGTCTGGATTTGGAGTCACACTCAAAATTAAAGTGGAAAAACACACTACAGGCTCATCCAACTTTGATGTAATGTCCTTAAAACAAGTCAAAATGAGGCTCAGTAGTGTGTGTGGCCTCCACGTGCCTGTATGACCTCCCTACAACGCCTGTGCATGCTCCTGATGAGGTGGCGGACGGTCTCCTGAGGGATCTCCTCCCAGACCTGGACTAAAGAATCTGCCAACTCCTAGACAGTCTGTGGTGCAACGTGACGTTGGTGGATAGAGCGAGACATGATGTCCCACATGTGCTCAATTGGATTCAGGTCTGGGGAATGGGCGGGTCAGTCCATAGCATCAATGCCTTCATCTTGCAGGAACTGCTGACACACTCCAGCCACATGAGGTCGAGCATTGTCTTGCATTAGGAGGAACCCAGGGCCAACCGCACCAGCATATGGTCTCACAAGGGGTCTGAGGATCTCATCTCGGTACCTAATGGCAGTCAGGCTACCTCTGGCGAGCACATGGAGGGCTGTGCGGCCCTCCAAAGAAATGCCACCCCACACCATTACTGACTCAATGTCAAACCGGTCATACTGGAGGATGTTGCAGGCAGCAGAACATTCTCCACGGCGTCTCCAGACTCTGTCACGTCTGTCACATGTGCTCAGTGTGAACCTGATTTTATCTGTGAAGAGCACAGGGCGCCAGTGGCGAATTTGCCAATCTTGGTGTTCTCTGGCAAATGCCAAACGTCCTGCACGGTGTTGGGCTGTAAGCACAACCCCCACCTGTGGACGTCGGGCCCTCATATCACCCTCATTGAGTCTGTTTCTGACCGTTTGAGCAGACACATGCACATTTGTGGCCTGCTGGAGGTCATTTTGCAGGGCTCTGGCAGTGCTCCTCCTGTTCCTCCTTGCACAAAGGCGGAGGTAGCGGTCCTGCTGCTGGGTTGTTGCCCTCCTACGGCCTCCTCCACGTTTCCTGATGTACTGGCCTGTCTCCTGGTAGCGCCTCCATGCTCTGGACACTATGCTGACAGACACAGCAAACTTTCTTGCCACAGCTCGCATTGATGTGCCATCCTGGATAAGCTGCACTACCTGAGTCACTTGTGTGGGTTGTAGACTCCGTCTCATGCTACCACTAGAGTGAAAGCACCGCCAGCATTCAAAAGTGACCAAAACATCAGCCAGAAAGCATAGGAACTGAGAAGTGGTCTGTGGTCACCACCTGCAGAACCACTCCTTTATTGGGGGTGTCTTGCTAATTGCATATAATTTCCACCTGTTGTCTATCCCATTTGCACAACAGCATGTGAAATTGATTGTCACTCAGTGTTGCTTCCTAAGAGGACAGTTTGATTTCACAGAAGTGTGATTGACTTGGAGTTACATTGTGTTGTTTAAGTGTTCCCTTTATTTTTTTGAGCAGTGTATCTCCAAAAGCCTTGCTGTTCATCAGTCCACGGTAAGACAAATTGTCTATAAATGGAGAAAGTTTAGCACTGCTGCTACTCTCCCTAGGAGTGTCCGTCCTGTAAATATGACTGCAAGAGCACAGCGCAGACTGCTCAATGAGGTGAAGAAGAATCCTAGAGTGTCAGCTAAAGACTTACAAAAGTCTCTGGCATATGCTAACATCCCTGTTAGCGAATCTACGATACAGAAAACACTAAACAAGAATTTATTTCATGGGAGGATACCACAGAGGAAGCCACTGCTGTCCCAAAAAAACATTGCTGCACGTTTATAGTTTGCACAAGGGCACCTGGATGTTCCACAGCAGTACTGGCAAAATATTCTGTGGACAGATGAAACCAAAGTTGAGTTGTTTGGAAGAAACACACAACACTATGTGTGGAGAAAAAGAGGCACAGCACACCAACATCAAAACCTCATCCCAACTGTGGAGTATGGTGGAGGGGGCATCATAGTTTGGGGCTGCTTTGCTGCGTCAGGGCCTGGAAGGATTGCTATCATCGAAGGAAAAATTAATTCCCAAGTTTATCCATACATTTTGCAGGAGAACTTAAGGCCATCTGTCCACCAGCTTAAGCTCAACAGAAGATGGGTGTTGCAACAGGACAACTACCCAAAGCATAGAAGTAAATCAACAACAGAATGGCTTAAACAAAAGAAAATACGCCTTCTGGAGTGGCCCAGTCAGAGTCCTGACCTCAACCCGATTGAGATGTTGTGGCATGACCTCAAGAAAGCGATTCACACCAGACATCCCAAGAATATTGCTGAACTGAAACTGTTCTGTAAAGAGGAATGGTCAAGATTTACTGCTGACCGTTGTGTATGTCTGATCTGCATCTACAGGAAACGTTTGGTTGAAGTTATTGCTGCCAAAGGAGGTTCAAACAGTTATTAAATACAAGGATTCACATACTTTTTCCACCTGCCACGGAATGGGGTGGACTGGGGAGGTCCCTCCATCCCTGAGGGATCCCTCAGGCTAGGGGAAAACCTGCCACGGAATGGGGTGGACTGGGGAGGTCCCTCTACCAAGCCTACCTTCTCCCAGTCCAATAAAATCCAGCCCATAAACTTAACAAAACTTTCTCAGCAACCTACACATTGCTGAGACCATTTTAACCTTCTGGATTTTATTTACCTCACCCAGTTGAAGAATCTGGGTGGGATATACACCCCTTCCAGGACTTTATCATACACTTTTCTTTTCACCTTTTCACCTTACCACATATCCCCCCCCTTCTTCTCCAGACCGGAGGTCTCGATATTTTTAGCCAACAAACAGTGTATCCTGGACAAAGCATCCGTGTTCCCCTGTAATTTCCCCGGTCTATGTTAAACCTTGAAATTAAAATTTTGCAGGGCGAGAAACCACCTGGTCACTCTTGCATTTTTCTCCCTGTTATGTTTCATCCAAGTTAAAGGAGCGTGATCTGTTACCAACAGAAATTTTCTACCCAGCAGGTAATATTTAAGTGACTCCAGAGCCCATTTAATGGCTAGACACTCTCGTTCCACTATGGCATAATTTTTCTCTGCCGGGGTCAACTTCCTACTTAGGTACATCACTGGGTGCTCCTCCCCATTTATCACTTGTGACAGGACCGCTCCCAAGCCTGTCTCAGATGCATCAGTCTGAACCAGAAACTCTTTCCCGAAATCCGGGGAAATGAGCATTGGCTGTTGACAGGGAGCG
Source organism: Bufo bufo (assembly GCF_905171765.1). Lineage (NCBI taxonomy): Eukaryota > Metazoa > Chordata > Amphibia > Anura > Bufonidae > Bufo > Bufo bufo. The sequence goes on along the minus strand of NC_053390.1, from coordinate 408,744,904 downwards.
GACTTTAGGCTTCGAAAGGCCTTTTCTGCCTCTGGGTCCACTTCACCATTACTGACTTAGGGCCTTTCGTTAAGTCAGTCAACGGTGTTGCCATCGAGGCAAAATTCGGTACGAACTTGAGGTAGTACCCAGGTATGCCAAGGAAGGCCCTGACTTGTTTTTTGGTAAGAGCCTAGGCCAGTCTTGTATCGCCTCTACTTTATTGATCTGGGGTTTAACCAGCCCTTTAACAATAATGTAGCCCAGGTATTTTGTTTTCTCTAGACCCACTGCACATTTCTCAGGGTTTATGGTAAGGCCAGCATCACTAATGGAGTCTATAACAGCCTGTAGCCTCCAGAGGTGACTTCTCCAATCAGATGAAAAAATGACCACGTCATCAAGGTAAACGGCAGCATAGTCACGATGTGGCTTCAAGATTAGGTCTATCAACCTCTGGAACGTAGCAGGGGCTCCATGTAACCCGAACAGCATCACTGTGTACTGGAACAGCCCCTCTGGAGTGGAGAATGCAGTCTTTTCTTTTGCATCATCTGATAATGGTATCCGCCAATACCCTTTTGTAAGGTCCAGGGTCGTGATATACCTTGCTTTCCCAAGCCTCTCAATTAGTTCATCTACTCTGGGCATTGGGTACGCATCGAATTTTGACACCTCATTTAGCTTCCGGAAATCATTACAAAATCTCCAAGTCCCATTGGGCTTCGGGATTAAGACAATAGGGCTTGACCACTTACTGGTAGATTCCTCAGTGACCCCTAACTCAAGCATGTGCCTGACCTCAGAGGATACTGCTTTTCTACGTGCTTCTGGTATTCTGTAGGGCTTTAGATTCACCTTACTGTGGGGCTCAGTTCTCACGGAATGTTTTATCAGGTGGGTACGGCCTGGTAGGTCAGAAAACCTATCTCTATTTTTCTGTGGAAACTCCTTTACTTCTTGTTTCTGGGGTACTGACAGTGCCTCACTATTTTTTCCTGAGGAATAGGTGGTGACACCTCTTTAATCATGGTCTGTGCGGCCACCAATGACTCCTGATCTTTCCATGGCTTGATCAGATTTACTTGGAAAATCTGGTCGGGTCTTCTCTTTCCTGGTTGGTGCACCTTATAGTTCACCTCGCCCACTTTTTCCACAACCTTGTAGTGACCCTGCCACTTTGCCAGAAACTTACTTTCTACAGTGGGAACTAGAATCAGGACCCTGTCCCCGGGATTAAAGTCCCTTACCTTGGCAGACCTGTTATAGATTCTGCTTTGAGCCTCCTGAGCTCTTTGCAGATGCTCTTTAACAATGGGCACAATCACGGTCGCTATCCTGTCTTGCATGTCAGCCACATGTTCGATGATGCTCTTATAGGGAGTAGCCTCAGCTTCCCAGGTTTCTTTAGCTACATCGAGTAAACCCCTCGGGTGACGGCCATATAGTAACTCAAATAGTGAGAACCCTGTAGAAGCCTGAGGCACCACCCTAATAGAGAACATAAAGTATGGTAGGATGCAGTCCCAGTCCCGACCATCCTTTTCTACCACTTTTTTTAACATCTGTTTCAGCGTCTTAAACCTCTCGGACAAACCCATCTGTTTGTGGGTGGTACACCGAGGTACGTATCTGGGTGATTTTGAACAACTTGCACAACTCTTTCATGACCTTCAACATAAAGGGGGTACCCTGGTCCGTGAGAATTTCTTTAGGGATCCCCATGCGGGAGAACATGAAAAATAATTCCAGGGCAATATTTTTGGACGCCATGTTTCGTTAGGGTACCGCTTCCGGGTATCGTGTTGGATAGTCCTACACAACCAAGATATACTGGTTGTCCCCTAGCTGACTTAACAATGGGACCCACCAAGTCCATGGCAATTCTTTCAAAAGGTACCTCAATGATGGGAAGAGGCACCAAGGGACTCCGGAAATGTGAGGTCGGACACTTATCTGGCAGGTGGGGCAGGACTCGCAGTATATTTCCACTTCCTTGTATACTCCAGGCCAGAAAAATCTTTGTAGTACCCTCTCCTATGTTTTGCTAACACCCAAATGACCCCCAAGTACGTGGTTATGTGCGAGATCTAGTACCATACGTCTATAGGGTTTTGGCACCAGAAGCTGCTCCACAATTTCATTGTTGCATTTATTAACTCGATGCAGCAGGTTTTGATTCATGGCAAAATGCGGAAATTTCTGGTCAGCTTCTGGTACCTGTGGTACACCATCTATCACAGTAACATTTCTGTGAGCACTCATGAGAGTAGGGTCTCTTAATTGCTCTGTACCAAAGTTACCCCGAGACACCCCTAAACCCAACACATTTTCCCCAGTTGGGGAAGCTTCATCTTCGCCAGCTAACACCTGCAATGGAAAAGTGCCATTATCAGGTACGTCACATAACCCCACATTTTCATCAGACATTTCAGTTAACATGACATCTTCATTTTGCACTTTATCGGCACCATTGTTTTCAATGGTCTCTTCCTTTAAACCATTGGATTCAATGGGCCACTCATAGCAATGATTATTTAAAGGAGAAGGCACAGATTCTGCAGGAGTGTTTCTATTCTCCCACAACTTCCAAAACAAGGGGAAGTCCCAGCCCAATATCATATCATGCATAAGTCTTTTTACGACCCTGACTTCATAGGATACAGTCCCAGCCGGAGTCTCCAGCTTAGCGCAAGCCACCAGGTATGATTTTGCATCACCATGGATGCACAGCACATTTACTCTTTTGTCCGGCACATAATTCCCAGCCACGAAGCTGGCATGTACTAAGCTGACCAGACTCCCGGAGTCCAACAGAGCCCTGACGGAGCAGTCATTTACCACCAGGGAACACATGTTCAACTCAGTCTCTAGTCCTGGTGAGGCCGCACACACTGGCACCGCATACAGCGGCTGTCTCTTGCTACCTGCACACTCCATTGGCTCTGAGGTCAGAGGGCAATAGGCAGCAATGTGTCCCCACTCATGGGATCTCCAGCACTGGGGCGCCCCAGGTCTCCTAGTTGAGAAGACCTCTCCAGGTCCGAACTGCCCGGGGCACTCAGCCTTAGGCCCACGCCCAACCTCTAGAGCCTTATTCCCTCTTGCACCCTTTCACACACCCCCAACAGCCAGAATTCTCTTACCCACAGATGAGATGGGTTGGGTAATCCGGGGAGGTGGTGCGGGAAGGATATCACGGAGGTAGTCCTCAGTCACCAGGAACCTATCCACCAGGTTTAAGAGCTGATTTGCAGTTTTAGGGTCTCCATGTCCGACCCACCGTTGCAGCTTCGGCGGGAGGGCTCTGAATTAGTGATCCACCACTAATTTCTCCACGATCTGGTCCGGTGTAGAAGACTCAGGTTCCAGACACTTCTGTGCAAGATGGAGGAGGTCAGACATCTGAGACCGGGCAGGCTTGTCAATGGTGTAGCTCCACTTGTGGACACTCCGGGCACGAACCGCCGGTGTAACGCCCAAACGAGCCATGATCTCCATTCTTAATTTGACATAGTCCCAGACATCCTGCTCCCTGAGGTCATAGTAGGCCTTTTGTGGTTCGCCGGACAAAAAAGGCGCAAGGACCTCTACCCACTCTGCTATTGGCAGCCTTTCTCTTTCCGCCACCCTCTCAAATACGGTCAGGTAGGCCTCGATATCATCATCAAGTGTCAGTTTTTGCAAGGCCCGCTGCACAGCCCTCCTCACATTCAAATTCTCTGGGGGGCTTACCCCCACTTGTGGGGCTGGAGTTACAGTAGTCTCTCTTATTGCAGCAATATGCTCCACCAGCAAACAATTTGTTTCCTGTTGCCGAGCCTGGGCCTCCGCCTGAGCCTGCTGCTGGGCATATAAGGCCTCTTCATGCCTCTTCTGTTAGGCCTGTTGTTGCACATTAACTTGTTGTTGGACACGTAAGACTTCTTTGTGTCTCTTTCTATCCTCCACACTGGCCTTCAAAAACATCTTCATCAGTTCCTCCATGGTATCCGATTAACTTTGTAACGCTGCAGCAGCTTTTACCCAGGACATTAAATCATCAACTGTCATACCGTTGCCCTTAGCAACCTGCTATTGCCCGCATTCTTCACCAATTGTAAGGGGCTACACTCTCAGGCAGGGCGGCGATGACAGATTCTCTTTCAGACCACATGGTTAAAGTCCAAACGTTGCTTTATTTATAACACTCCGGCAATACAGGCAACCCCAGTTATAATTCACTGGGTAATGTGAAGGTACAGCACCACAAAACATAAACCAAACCGAAATAAATACCTGCCCTTCTGGGCTCTGGCTAATACAGTGAAGATCCTAGCTCACCTATTGAACACAGGTCACACAGAGAATTCGGCTTCTGTAGCCATCAGGGCAGCCAGTTTCCCAGACTTGCTCCAGGCATTTCTCTCCTCTGTGCTTTATTTCCCCTTAACGATCCCAGCTGGTTTCAGCTAGGGATCCCTCAGGCTTGGGGAAAACCTGCCCCGGAATAGGGTGGACTGGGGAGGTCCCTCTACCAAGCCTACCTTCTCCCAGTCCAATAAAATCTAGCCCATAAACTTAAAAAAACTTTCTTAGCAACCTACACATTGCTGAGACCATTTTAACATTCTGGATTTTATTTACCTCACCCAGTTGAGGAAGCTGGGTGGGATATACACCCCTTCCAGGAATTTACCATACACTTTTCTGTTCCCCTTACCACTATATATATATATATATATATATATATATATATATATATATACATATAGATATAGAAAAATAAGGCAGCACAAAGAATTCAATCAGTGGAAGGGTGCACGGCCCAAAGGTTAAGCAGTCCTTTCAATACAAAAATATCAAAAATAGGCAGCACTCCACGAATTAAATGAATAAACAATCACCTTTTATTCACCCATGTGGGCAGCGCAACGCTTCGGCTCAGCACTAGAGCCTTTCTCAAGCAATAGTAAGGACATAGTTCAGCATAATTTATAACCAACATAATTATACCAGATCAATAAACAATTAATACACAAACCTTCACAAATAATGAATACATCTTTCACAAAATCATAGGTAAAACATCCAAGTAACTATGTGATAGTGATAAGTAATATCCAACAATAAACATAGTTATATTCATAATATCCAGTGTTGCAATATACACAATTCATAAATTATTAATAATTGCCAAATAGAGTTCATGTATAGAGTGCATAGTGCAATTAGTGAATTCATCATACCTGGATACATACAGCTGGGGAAGAGGGAGGAGGGGAGAGGCGATGCAATAACTCATTAATCCAGGGTCATGGCGTCCGACAAATATATATATATATATATATATATATATACACACACCTTTTTTTAAGCACAAATAGCAAAATAATTCTAAAACAGCTAAACTTATGTGTTTCAAATAATAATATAAAAAGCTATTACATGGGGTTTCTAATGATCAATTATTCAATGTCTTAAACATAAACCAAATTCAAGTGGAATGATTTAGTACCCTTTCGTTGCTAAGGACTTATAAAATGCATGGTGCTGTTAGAATCCTAGGCAAACAGTTTGGTATCACATTAAGGCCTACTGCACACGACCGTATGTGTCCCGTTGCCGTATTGCAGACCGCATTTGCGGATACGAAATACACGGGCACCGTTCCGTGTGCATTCCGCATCATGGATGCGGACCCATTAACTTCAATGGGTCCGCAAATCTGGAGATGTGGAATGGTGCGGAACGGAAGAAAGGAACGAAACCCTACTGAAGCACTACGAAATGTTTCCGTGGGGTTTCGTTCCGTACTTCCGTTCCGCAAAAAGATAGAACATGTCCTATCTTTTTGTGGAACGGCCGGATCGCGGACCCATTAAACTGAATGGGTCTGCAATACGCTGCGGCTGCCCCACGGACGGTGTTCGTGCATTTACACAAGTTAAAAAAAAGTTCTTTAAAACTGACATTTTTATAGGCAGTTTTTTTCCACTGAAGCTTTTCGGAGAAATTGATGTTAAAAACTGTCCCCTTCTATCGTTTGGGTGCTGCCGGCCTTTAAAAATGGACAAAAACGTACATGTGCTATTTTTTGACTGCTCCACATTGTGACTCCATAATATACTGGTTTATGCTAACCCCTCACAATAGTGACATAGTGTGATATATAATTTTGTGGGTGAATCTGTAGCATTATCCTTGAGGGTTAGCTTTTCTCACCTCCAATATGCAATTTGAACTACCTGATCTTGTGAATTTGACATCTTATCACATGGTTCTTTATTTTAAAAACATCATAACAGCCCATTGCTATTTTGTTATTAACATTTTTATTTCGTTCATTATTTAGTATATTTTATTATGCCCTGTGTGGCATTTATTTGTACTTATCCATTCTTGTACAGGTCGGGAACAAGGTCCTGGGATTGGACCGAAACATTGACCACTTTTCTATTCATTTGCTGAATGGACCAATAAATTTATACTCAATTGCAAATATTTTTTGAGTGCAGTGGTGACTTCAACTATTATCTGCAGAATATGTTTCCTACCATAGAGCACCACACAGCATTCTTAATCAAAATACCCAGCCACAACTTTACTCTTCTGTTATTCATGGCCCATCAAAAACCTTCTGTGTGAATAACCCCACAGACTACCATTGTTCGTAAAATGGGAGTGTGATTGCTCTTACTGTATGTTATCCTTTGATTAACCCCTTAAAGACCAGGCCATTTTGCACCTTCATGACTAGGCTTATTTTTGAAAATCTGACATGTATCACTTTATGTGGTAATATCTTTGGAACACTTTTACTTATCCAAGCCATTCTGAGATTGTTTTCTCGTGACACATTGTACTTCATGACATAAATTTGAGTCAATATATTTCACCTTAATTTATGAAAAAAGTCCAAAATTTACCAAAAATTTTGAAAAATTTTCAAAATTTCGATTTCTCTGCTTTTAAAACAGAAAGTGATACCTCAAAATATTTATTACTTAACATTCCCAATATGTCCACTTTATGTTGGCATGATTTTGTAAATGTCATTTTATTTTTTTGGGACGTTAGAAGGTTTAGAATTTTAGAAGCAATTCCTAAAATTTTTAAGAAAATTTCCAAAACCCACATTTTAAGGAACAGTTCAGGTCTGAAGTCACTTTGTGGGGCTTTACCTAGTAGAAACCACCCATAAATTATCCCATTTTCGAAACTACACCCCTCAAGTTACTCAAAACTGATTTTACTAACTTTGTTAACCCTTTAGGTATTCCACAAGAATTAAAGTAAAAATGGAGATGAAATTTCAAAATTTCACTTTTTTGGCAGATTTTCCATTTTAATCCATTTTTCTTTTTAACACATCGAGGGTTAACAGCCAAACAAAACTGATTCTGCGATTTACAAAAACACCCCACATGTGGTTGTAAACTGCTGTACAGGCACACGGCAGAGTGCAGAAGGAAAGGAGCGCCGTATGGTTTTTGGAAGGCAGATTTTGCTGAACTGGTTTTAGGATGCTATGTCCCATTTGAAGCCCCCCAGATGCACCCTTACAGTAGACACAATCAAAAAGTGACCCCATTTATGAAACTACGGGAAAAGGTGACAGTTTTATTGGTACTATTTTGAGGTACATATGATTTTGAATCGCTCTATATTATGTTTTTTGTGAGGCAAGGTAACCAAAGAATGGATGTTTTGGCACTGTTTGTATTTTTAGTTTTTCATCAGACAGGGTAGTTCATGTGCTATTTTTATATAACAGGTTGTTACAGATGCGATGATATCAAATATGTCTACTTTCTTTGTTTATTTCTGTTTTACATAATAAAGCATATTCTAAACGCCATATTTTTTTTTTCTGCTCGTTTTTTGCAGGAAGAGATTATGTTTTTATTGGTACCATTTTTTGGATACATATGATTTTTTGATCATTCATTATTACACTTTTTGGGGCAAGATGACAAAAAAAATTGTTATTTTGGCACATTTATTTATTTTTTTGTACGGCGTTCACCTGAGGGGTTAGTTCATGTGATATTTTTATAGAGCAGGTCGTTACGGACGTGGAAATACCTAATATGTATACGTTTTCTTATTTATTTAAGTTTTACACAATAGCATTTTTTAAACAAAAAAATTATGTTTTAGGCCTCTTTCACATGGGCGAGAATTCTACGCGGGTGCACTGCATAAGGTGAACGCATTGCACCCACACTAAATCCGGACCCATTCACTGGGGCTGTTCAGATGAGCGGTGATTTTCACGCATCTCTTGTGCGTTGCATGAAAATTTGCAGCATGTTCTATATTCTGCGTTTTTAACGCAACACAGGCCCCATAGAAATGAATGGGGATGTGTGAAAAATCGCATAGCATCCGCAAGCAAGTGCAGATGCAATGCAATTTTCACGCATAGTTGCTAGGAGATGATGTTAGTAAATTGATAAAAGTCAATTTACTGTATTATATTCCCTTATAACATAGTTGTAAAGGGAAATAATAGCATTCTTAATACAGAATGCTTACTAAAATGTTGCTTGAGGGGTTAAATTTTTTTTTATCTCACCTCATCCTGTTGTTCGCGCAGACATCATGGTCTTCTTTCTTCATCTTTCAGGACCTGCAAAAGGACCTTTGATGACGTAATCGCACTCACCCCGGTCAGACACTTATCCCCTATGCAGAGGTAAAGTTGTCTTGATGGGACAACCCTTTTAAGACGGAATTACATTGTTGAAACCACATTATCAGTAGGAATCTCTCTAATTCCTCCATGATGCAGTGATATTACACAATATAAATATAATATTCTTTTGTATCAATTTAACGGTTAGATACATACAAACATCTATTATATATTACAATATCAGTTGGTTTGTAAACAAGGTAAATGATGCATAAGGCCACCAAATACGTCTGTCAAAAGGATGGATGTCAGATTTTATAATGTGTCGTATTGAGAGAATAAGTGTATAGTGATAGTTACATTTCTTCTGGCAATGGCTGAACTGTTTTCTTATGGAGTGCAATATTTCAGAAGCTATTTCAAAGTTCCTAATGTACTGTGGCAGCTAATGCTCATAACAATAGCTGGTCATGGCCCTCACTGCAGTAGATACTAGACATACGAGTATGGATCACATTCTGCTTGTGTACTACAAATATCCAAATCATGCAGAAGGAAAGATGTTGTATTGTTATGGTTCTTATCTCTAAAAATTGACAGCATAGGTATAACAACTTCCAACCTGGGGCCAAAACAAGTAATTTGTTCATGATACAGTTTAAAATCTCATCTTTATAGTAGCAACATGAAAGAAAAGAAGAGAAAACAACCAGCAAATAGCTAGTGGTTTGACATCTCTTCTACATAGCTGTGTATTGCCTTGTAACCAGGTGGTGAAAAGTATAATAGTTACACAATAAATTAACACAGGATGTGTCACCAGATTTCTCAATACACACTGCATACATTATTAAATACATCGCTTAGACTATCTCTAGCATCTCGGGCAGAAAAACGTTCAAAAAAGGATTTTGCAGCCAATGTGTCGTGGATTTTCAGTCTCATCAGGTCTCAAACATCTATTTACTAATGTATGTTGTTTGTATTGTGAAACTTCTACTTAACATCAACATGTTCAATACAACGCCAATATAATGTGCTCCACAGTATTGGCATCAAGGACATCGCTCTCTTCTGTTTTTTGTTTTTTTTCAACCTCTCTGTATGCTCTCTGTCTTGGGGTTGTGTTCGACCTTCACCCCTTCCCCCCTTATATTCAGTGCCTTGCACGCTCCAGCCATCTGCACCTCTAAAACATCTCTAGAATCTGTCATTTTGGAGACAGACAAAACTCACATTTGTACCCTGATTTATTATCATCTATATTATTGCACTGATTGATCCCCCCTCACTAAATTCTCCCCTTTCCAGTCCATACTGAATGCTGCAGCTAGGATCATCTTTCATTAAACCACTGCACCGATGCTACATCTCTTTAGGGAGGCCCACAATATTCCCTAATGTAACTTTATGTATTATCCCTTAGAACTATTGTTAAGCGAAGCACACTTTGGATTCAAGATCTAAAGTTGCTTCATTTAAAACTTAGTTTGAATGCTGTATGGAGACCCCCCTCCGTACAGCATTTAAATGTATAGGCTGCACTGACGTGAAATTGGTTAAGTCCAAAGTCTCACAAGACTTCGGTGAAGAGCTTTGGGCTTCGATTATACAACATTAAAACCATTTTAAAACAGCAGTCCGAACTCAGCTTCGGTACCGAGATATCAGTTGGTACCGAAGCCTACTTTGGATTGCTGTTTTAAAATGGTCTCCGTACAGCATTCAAACAAAGTTTTGATTGAAGCGACTTCGAATCATGGATCCAAAGCGCGCTTCGCACAACACTGCCTAGAACCTGTACCCCTCATCCAAACATATCTCTGATATGCCTTACACTTCAATTCACTTAATATTTGTATTAACTGACCTTGGCTCATGCATCCCTATCTGAACCTCCCTATGCAATATAAAATATGGCTGGATCATTGTACAATATAGGCACTTATGCCTCATGTATCTCCCCATGTATCTCCTCCTAGATTATGTGATTTCTCTTGTCTGAAATATTGACTTGTCAATCTGTAATGTTTTCAAAATAATGGTAGAAAACCAGTATCCAGAGGAAACACATGTAGACACAGGAAAAATGAACTCACATGTAGATGTTATCTGTGTTTGAAATTAAAATCTGAAAAGCAACAATGCTCCTAAGTCAGTTACCGTACATAAAATATTCATCAAATAAAGGAAATAAACCTTATGAATGAATACTTTATGACTCACAATAAAAGTTACCAGGTTATATGTCTGCAATGTATCCTCATTTGCCTGCCAAAAGTCACGTGGAGTGGAACAATTTTGAACTTGCTTAGGCCCCTTTCACACGGGCGAGTATTCCGCGTGGATGCGATGCGTGAGGTGAACGCATTGCACCCGCACTGAATACCGACCCATTCATTTCTATGGGGCTGTTCACATGAGCGGTGATTTTCATGCATCACTTGTGCGTTGCGTGAAAATCGCAGCATGCTCTATATTCTGCGACTTTCACGCAGGGCAGACCCCATAGAAGTGAATGGGGTTGCGTGAAAATCGCAAGCATCCGCAAGCAAGTGCGGATGCGGTGCGATTTTCACGCACGGTTGCTAGGAGACGATCGGGATGGAGACCCGATCATTATTATTTTCCCTTATAACATGGTTATAAGGGAAAATAATAGCATTCTGAATACAGAATGCATAGTAAAACAGCACTGGAGGGGTTAAAAATAAATAAAAAATAATTTAACTCACCTTAGTCCACTTGATCGCGTAGCCCGGCATCTCCTTCTATCTCCTTTGTTGAATAGGACCTGTGGTGAGCATTAATTACAGGAACAGGACCTTTGATGACGTCACTCCGGTCCGGTCATCACATGGTACGTCACATGATCTTTTACCATGGTGATGGATCATGTGATGACCGGAGTGACGTCATCAAAGGTCCTGTTCCTGTAATTAATGCTCACCACAGGTCCTGTTCAACAAAGGAGACAGAAGGAGATGCCGGGCTACGCGATCAAGTGGACTAAGGTGAGTTAAATATTTTTTATTTATTTTTTAACCCCTCCAGCGCTGTTTTACTATGCATTCTGTATTCAGAATGCTATTATTTTCCCTTATAACCATGTTATAAGGGAAAATAATACAATCTACAGAACACCGATCCCAAGCCCGAACTTCTGTGAAGAAGTTCGGGTTTGGGTACCAAACATGCACATTTTTTCTCACGCGAGGGCAAAACGCATTACAATGTTTTGCACTCGCGCGGAAAAATCTCGGGTGTTCCAGCAACGCACCCGCACATTTTCCCGCAACGCCCGTGTGAACCCAGCCTTAACGAAAATGAGTCTACATTTGTCAAACCATCTCCTGCATCTGAATAGCTTTGTATTTTCATATACTTAAAAATTTATTATAACCACTGTTTTTCAATAAAATGTATCTGTATAGCACCAATAGCTGTTTGTTCTTTACGTATTCTCCCTTGCCGAGGAGGACACACATGCTCAGTTCCATTCTTCAGACACCACGAGTCAGATCTTCTCAGAAAATTACAGGGATAGAGTTAAAGAAGAAAGGATACACCCCATATGCTGTGATAGAGAGAGAACTGCAACAGAAAGTGCACAGCCCCTTAGCTGTGAAAGGGAGAGAGCAGCAGTGAGAGGCATGGTCTGATAGGCCAAATGTCAGTGTATAACTGACATGTACAATACACTGCATTAGATATCTATTGCAGTGTATTGTATCAGCTAGTAAACCATTGTACGACCCCCTAGTAGTAAGACTTAAAAAAAAGTTAAATAATATTTTATCCATAGCAACCTGAACTATGAAGCAATCCCATTACTTATTCTACACATTGAACACTATAAAAAATAACTTAAAACAACAACAATAGAGCAACAGAATATCTGTTTTTGTCATATCACCTCCCATAAAATGGTGTAAAAGAGATAAACAAAAAGTCAGATGTACAACAAAATATCTTTTATCTCTTTTACACCTCCTATAAAATGGCATAAAAGAGGTAAAAAAAGTAAAATGTACCCCAAAATTGTACCTATAAAAACTACAACTCATACCACAAAAAACAAGTCCTCACACAGCCAAGTCAACATAAAAATAAAAATAATTATAGGTCTTCGATAAAAAAAAGTATATATATATATATTTAATAAAGAAGTTATTATCTCAACACGCAGAATAAAGTTATCATATCATATATACCGTATGGTGAACCCCATAAAAATTAAAAATTAAAAACTAACAGAATTACTATTTTTGTCTACCTCATGTCCCAATAAATGAGATAAAAAGTGATCAAAAAGTCATATGTACCTCAATATGGCACCAATAAACTAAAGCGCATCCCACAAAAAGCAATACCCCACACAGCTGTCTTAAAAATGTTATGGAAGTTAGTGTATAGTGATGCAAAATACGATTAATTTTATGATGCAAAAGTAGTAAAACATTAAAAAAAAAATATAAATTTGGCATCAAAATAATTGCATCAACCTGCAGAATATAATTATCTTATTTATATCTCCCAGTGGAGTCCATAAAAGATAAAAAACAAAAAACACTGACAGAATTGTAATTTTTGCCCACTTTAATTTTTGCGTCATGGAACAGGAGGTGGAGGAATATATATTTTTTATTTATTTACTTATTTATTTATTTTTGAACTGGTGAGGGATTTTTAACTGCCTGAGGACACAACAGGAAAACAAATACTGAGGGTACTACTGGAGGCATTATGAACACTGGGGGCACTTTAAAGGGGCATTATAAATACCGGGGGAACTATTGGGGACATTATGAATACTGGGGGCACTACAGGGGGGCATTAGAAATACTGGGGACATTAAAAATACTGGGGGCACTACAGGGGACATTATAAATGCTGGGGGAACAACTGGGGATATTATAAATACTGGGGGCACTGCAGTAGGGCATTATAAATACTGGTAGTGGCACTATGGGGGACAATATTCGGGTTATAAATACTGGGGGTACTATAAATAATGTGGTACTACTGGGGTCATTATTAATACTGGGAGCACTACACGGGCCATTATAAAGACTCGGGCACTACTGATGGCATTACGAATACTGGTGATATTATAAATATTTTGGGAATTCCATATTTGGGAGAAGTTGAGTAAGAAATTCTTGTAATGTTAGTATATTCTATAAAATATTTGTGGGGTCAAAGCCATCACTACACCCCTAGCTTAAAGAGGACCTTTCACTACTGTAGAAACTAAAAACTAACTAGATCAGTGGGCAGAGCGGCGCCCAGGGGTCCCCCTGCACTTACTAGTATGTCTGGGCGCCGCTCCGTTCGCCCGGTATAGGCTCCGGTGTCTGCGCTCCCTCTGACTGATTTCTTGTATGAGGCGTGTCCCTTGCTGCAGCGCTGGCCAATCGCAGCGCACAGCTCATAGCCTGGCTATGAGCTGTGCGCTGAGATTGGCCAGCGCTGCAGCAAGGGACACGCCTCATATAAGAAATCAGTCAGAGGGAGCGCAGACACCGGAGCCTATACCGGGGAGAACGGAGCGGCACCCAGACATACTAGTAAGTGCAGGGGGACCCCTGGGCGCCGCTCTGCCCACTGATCTAGTTAGTTTTTAGTTTCTACAGTAGTGAAAGGTCCTCTTTAATTTCTTGGTGGTGTGGTATAGTTTCAAAAATGGGGTTATTTCTTGGGATTCCCACTTTACTGGTGCCTCAGAAGTAATGCAAGTTTGACATGGTGCCCTTCCCTTCTGGGTATTACTATTTAGCCAAACAGCAAGTTCTGACCACATATCGGGTATTACCTGTTTGGGTGTTTTCTTCTGTTAACCTTTGTCAAAATGAAAAAAAATTAAGGCAAAACTACATATTATTGTTAACATGGAATTTTTAATTTTTATGCTTTAAGTTTAATAAATTCTATTGAATAACAGTGAGGTCAATATGCTCACTACACACCTTAATTAATTCCTTGAGAGGTGTAGTTTCCAAAATGTGTCCTTTTATGGGTGTTTCTTATGTTTTAGCATCTCAAGGACTCTGCAACCTGAAATGATGTCTGAAAAACGTCCTAAATAAATGGGGGCCCCAAAATCCACAAGGTAAATTCCATGAAATAGCTTTGGGGCCAAAACGATCACTAAACACCTATATTAATTCCTTGAGAGGTAGAGTTTCCAAAATGGTTCCTTTGGGGGTGTTTCTTATGTTTTATTACCTCAAGGACTCTGCAACCTGAAATCATGTATGAAAAACTTTCTAAATACATGGGGACCCCAAAATCAACAAGGCGTTCCTCCAATTCTGAAGCTTGTATTTAAGTCAAGCAAGGCCACACATGGGATATTTCTAAAAACTGCAGAATCAGGGTAATAAATGTGAAGTATTTGTTTTAATTTATCACCTGCTGTGTTCCAAAAATGGCTTTAAATTCAAAATCTGACAAAAAAACTAATAAATAAATAACATTTTTAAATCTCACCTCCAATTTGCATTAATTCCTGTGAAACAAATAAAGGGTTAACAAACTTCCTAAATGCCAATTTAAATACTTTGAGAGATACAGTTTTTATAATGGGGGATTCTAAAATATAGATCTCTAAAAGCCACTTCAGAACATTATTATTAGCTATTTTGTGAACTATGACTACCCGTCTACCTGTTTTAAAAGCAGAGAAAGTCAAATTTGGAAAATTGCTAATTTTGTTAAATTTTCATTAAATTTGGGATTTTTTCTATAAAAACAAATAAAATCCATTGACAAAATATTACCACAACATAAAATACATTGAGGAGCATTTATAAATGCATTTAAGTAACTACTGTGTCGTAAGTAACTTGCAAATTTATTGGGTTACTGTGCCCAAACACAGTAGAATGCCTACTTAGTGCTCCCACACAGTAGTTATACCCCTTAAGGCCCTCACACAGTATAATGCCCCCTTAGTGCCCAAACACTGTAGAATTCTCCCTTAGTACACCCACACAGTAGTTATGCCCACTTTACAATAGTGCTGTTTCCTTAAAGCCCCCTTATAGTAGTACTGCCCCCTTGTGTCCCCCTTACAGTAGTGAGGCCTTGTAGTGTTAATAAAATAAAATTAATACTGCCCTTGTACTATTCCCCAAAGAACTGAGCAGATCATCCTTGGCAGCAGGTGCAATGCAGTAACCTCATCATGTCTCCTGAGCTGAGCAGGAGAGAGCACAAGCTGGGGGGGGACCCACGGCCTATGTGCTCTCTTAGCCCAGTAGAGATGATGACGTCACTGCATTGTGCCTAAATCTGGGGAGAGCAAGGCCGGGGAATGAGGGCCAGGCTGCATTGGATGGCAGACATAGCATCCAGACTCAGACCCAAATTTCAGGTGCAAACCTGGCTGCTGTGTTTGTGATCCATTAAAGTACAAGCCTCAGTTGCCATTACACATACAGTAATGATTAGTGTATGGGTGTGTGTATGGGCCTGATGGCTTAAGCTCCCATGCCACTGGGGGCCTTTAGTTCTGCCCCTGCCCATAACTATTTACACTGCCTGTTCAAAATAAAGTAGCCATCTGGATTTAACTAAGCAAATAGGTATGAGCCTCCTATTGGATAATTACTGCATAGGCGATTATCTTTCAGCAGGCAATAAGTTATTTAACCCCAACTGGTGCAATGAGTTGCTTCTCATTTCTTAAACAACCATGTCGAAAAGATAGAAAAGATGTTAGTCTGTTTGAGAAGGGTCAAATCATTGGCATGCATCAAGCAGAAAAAACATCTAAGGAGATTGCAGAAACTACTAAAATTGGGTACAGAACTGTCCAAAGCATTATTAAAAACTGGAAGGATAGTGGGGACCCATCGTATTCGAGGAAGAAATGTGGCGCGAAAAAAATCCTGAATGATCATGATCGGCGATCACTTAAACGTTTGGTGAAATCAAATCGAAGAAAAACAACAGTAGAACTCAGGGCTATGTTTAATAGTGAAAGTAAGAGCATTTCCACGCGCACAATGCAAAGGGAACTCAAGGGATTGGGACTGAACAGCTGTGTAGCCATAAGAAAACCACTAATCAGTGAGGCAAACCAGAAAAAAAGGCTTAAATTTGCTAGGCAGCATAAAGATTGGACTCTGGAGCAATGGAAGAAGGTGATGTGGTCTGATGAGTCCAGATTTACCCTGTTCCAGAGTGATGGGCGCATTAGGGTAAGAAGAGAGGCAGATGAAGTGATGAACCCATCATGCCTAGTGCCTACTGTACAAGCCTGTGGGGGCAGTGCTATAATCTGGGGTTGCTGCAGTTGGTCAGGTCTAGGTTCAGCAACAGTATGTGCTCCAAAAATGAGGTCAGCTGAATGACCAGGCTATTCCATCAATGGATTTTTTCTTCCCTGATGGCACGGGCATACTCCAAGATGACAATGCCAGGATTCATCGGGCTCAAATTGTGAAAGAGTGGCTCAGGGAGCATGAGACATCATTATTTTTACACATGGATTGGCCACCACAGAGTCCAGACCTTAGCCCCATTGAGAATCTTTGGGATGTGCTGGAGAAGGCTTTGCGCAGCAGTCAGACTCTACCATCATCAATGTAAGATCTTGGTGAAAAATTAATTCAACACTGGATGGAAATAAATCTTGTGACATTGTAGAAGCTTATCAAAACAATGTCACAGCGAATGCGTGCCGTAATCAAAGCTAAAGGCGGTCCAACAAATTATTAGAGTGTGTGACCTTTTTTTTTTGTGTGGCGACTTTTTTTTGGGACAGGCAGTGCATGTAAACCGCAGATGTGTATGGAAAATACTGTAAAGACACAAATTAAGTCCCTGCGGTTCTTTTATACGTAATTGTAGAAGTAGGAGTCATGTTTTGCTGTATGGTGCGCCAATTAGCACTGTAGTATGGGGTTCTCTGGTAACTGATGGAATACACCAGAGTTGTTCACTTGCATTCATAGAGAATCCAACACAAAAAACCTATGTATGTTTCAGTATGACATTAGAGACATATTATGCCCAGGGACGTGAGCGTGAACAGATTTCTTAAAAGTATTGCTGTTTATAAAATTCTACAATATTTTCTTAGAGTCTTGGAATTATATGTACAGTAGTAAATAGCTACAAGCTATAATTTAAACTCATATAATAGTTATATAAATACCTACAAAAAGACATTAGAGTAAAAATGGCTTAAATATAAAAACATCTTTATTACATGATTAAATATAACATAACTTGATTATCAGAGATAAAAACTACAGCAGAAAAAGCACGGTTCCCTTGAGGGACGGTATGGCACTACAATAGTATTCTATAAATATTGTAACAAGTGTAGTCCATAATATAAAGTCAACAATAGATTAATCCCGCATATAATAAATAGATACTTACTACCTATTAGTAAAGTGCAAGGGCCGGGACAAAAAAGTCAAACAGGTATCTAATTCAAAAGAAGAGGGGCTCCCACCCAGATAGCACAATACAACTAATAAACCACAAATGGCATAGGCTACATACCCATCATGTTATGAAGACCCTCAGGAGAACTGCACACCCCAACGCAAGTTTCGGTAAAGCCTTCCTCTGGAGGCGCGGCTTTCCTTGAAAGTGTGTATATTTAAATACATAGCTCACCAATCAAAAGATTGTATCTGAATCATGAAAATTGGCTACTGATGTGTAGTGGCGGCATGAGGCGCATATATACCTCCCCCAGCATGATGTGCCGCCTGCGTCAAACCGGAAGCGCGTCACGGTCACGGTAGTAAGATACAGGTACACATCATCAAATGGAGATTAGCACATATCAAGCGTCCCATCAGTGTAGCAACAGTGGTCATTATATATCAATGTGATAATAAAAGGATATATATATATATATATACACACTATATATATATATATATATATATATTAAAAAACACCATACTAATACGGTGTTGGACCCCCTTTTGCCTTCAGAACTGCCTTAATTCTAGCTACCTCACTTTCCTGAGCCTCCTCGCTACCACCCTCCCGCACATCTACCTCAAATATTAGGGGTACAGATAGGGTAATCTGTCACAAAGACCAGGAATGTCGAACGGTTTGTTATCTTCCTGGTGCTCAAGTTTGACACATCGCAGATTGGGTTGACAGATTACTGTGAGGGGCTGGAGAAGATTCAGCGGTCATGGTCCATATCGGAACCAATGACAAAGTTAGAGGTAGGTGGAGCGTCCTTAAAAATGATTTTAGGGATTTAGGTCAAAAGCTTAGGGCAAGGACCTCAAAGGTAGTATTTTCCAAAATACTACTGGTACCACAAGCCACACAAAAAAGGCAGCGGGAGATTAGGGAGGTAAACAAGTGGCTCAAGAACTGGTGTAGGAATGAGAAGTTTGGATTCCTGGAGAACTGGGCCAACTTTTCTGTCAGCTACAAGCTCTATCGTAGGGAAAGGCTGCACCTAAATAGGGAAGAGGCAGCTGTGTTGGGGGAGAAGATGGCTAGAAGGTTGGAGGAGTGTTTAAACTAGGGACTGGGGGGGATGGTAATTACGCTATAGGATGGGAAGATAGTGCAGATAGAGACCTGGGGCAAGGTAATGGGGCTGGGGGAGGAATGGATGGAGGGACTAGAACAGTTTAGAAGGAATTTGTAGGGTAAAAAATATACATAAACCTCTTTAGGCTCCATTCACACATCAGTATTTTTACCTTTGCAGATAAACGTTCTTTTTTTTTGCGGATCCGTTTTTCAGTACAACCTTCCGTTTTTTTTACTAAAGTGCTTCCGAATCCGTTCCGTGTTTCCGTTATTCCGTTTTTTTTTCCATCCATTTTCCTGTCAACGGATCCGCAAAATCGGATGACTTTCGGATGGTTTTGTGCATGTCATCCGCATTTATGCGGATTCATTGACTTGAATGGACAACGGACCCGAAAAACGAACAGAAAGTAGGACAAGCTTAATTTTTTTTCAGGATCCGCATACTCGAAAATAGGAAAACGGAACCGATTCCGTGATTCGGACAGCACTATGATTGGTGTCCGCATTTTTGCAGAGGCAATTGAAATTCAACTTCAACTACCCAGATATAGACTGGGAAACTGAAACTTGTATTTCTCATAAAGGAAACAGGTTCTTGGCAAAAACCAAAGACAATTATCTTTCCCAACTGGTTCAAAACCCGACTAGAGGGACGGCCATACTGGACTTAGTATTAACCAATAGACCTGACAGAACAACAGATGTGAAGGTTGGGGGACACCTGGGAAATAGTGACCATAAAGTAATAACCTTCCAATTAACATTCAAATGAGTGTTTCTTCAGGGAGGAACAAAAATACCAAACTTCAAAAAAGCTAAATTTAGCCAACTAAGAGAGGTCATAGGCATAACTAACTGGGACAAAGTCCTCAAAAATAAAAATACAACCATAAAATGGGATATTTTTATAAGCATCCTAAAATCTAATTGTGAGAGGTACATACCGTATGGGAAAAAAGGTTAAGGAACAAGAAGAAACCAATGTGGATAAATAGAACAATAAAGATAGCAATAAATGACATAAAAAAAGCATTTAAATCACTAAAACAGGAGTGTAGCGAGGAAACATTGAAAAACTATAAGGAAAAAAAATTGAATATGTAAAAAACAAATAAAAGCAGCCAAACTAGAGACTGAGAGATTAATTGTCAAAGAGAGTAAAACTAACCATAAAATGTTCTTCAATTATATAAAAAGTATAAATCTGAAGGTGTCAGCCCTCTACAGAGTGATGATGAGGGAGTTACAGAGAGCGACGAGGAGAAAGCAAAGCTATTAAATATTTTTTTCTCCACTGTATTCACTGAGGAAAATAAACTGTCAGATGAAATACAGAATGTAAAAGTTAATTCCCCATTAAAAGTACCCTGTCTGACCCAGGAAGAAGTACAGCAGCGTCTTAAAAAGATTAAAATAGACAAATCGCCAGGACCGGATGGCATAGACCCACGTATCCTAAGAGAATTAAGTAATGTCATAGCCATCGTTTCATTTCAATGGATTTGAAATGAAACGAACAAGATGTGCTTTAACTGCAGACTGACAGCTTTAATTTGAGGGTATTTACATCCAAATCGGGTGAAACGGTGTAGGAATTACAACAGTTTTCATATGTGCCTCCCACTTGTTAAGGGATGTGCCTCCCACTTGTTAAGGGACCAAGAGTAATGGGACAATTGGCTTCTCAGCTGTTCCATGGCCAGGTAGGTGTTATTCCCTGATTATCCCAATTACCATGAGCAGATAAAAGGTCCAGAGTTAATTTCAAGTGTGCTATTTGCATTTGGAATCTGTTGCTGTCAACTCTTAAGATGAGATCCAAAGAGCTGTCACTATCAGTGAAGGAAGCCATCATTAGGCTGAAAAAACAAACCAATCAGAGAGATAGCAAAAACATTAGGCGTGGCCAAAACAACAGTTCAAACATTCTTAAAAAGAAGGAAAACACCTGTGAGCTCAGCAACACCAAAAGACCCGGAAGACCACGGAAAACAACTGTGGTGGATGACCGAAGAATTCTTTCCCTGGTGAAGAAAACACCCTTCACAACAGATGGCCAGATCAAGAACACTCTCCAGGAGGTAGGTGTATGTGTGTCAAAGTCAACAATCAAAAGAAGACTTCACCAGAGTGAATACAGAGGGTTCACCACAAGATGTAAACCATTAGTGAGCCTCAAAAACAGGAAGGCCAGATTAGAGTTTGCCAAACGACATCTAAAAAAGCCTTCACAGTTCTGGAACAACATCCTATGGACACATAAGGCCAAGATCAACTTGTACCAGAGTGATGGGAAGATAAGAGTATGGCGAAGGAAAGGAACTGCTCATGATCCTAAGCATAGCACCTCCTCAGTCAAGCATGGTGGTGGTAGTGTCATGGCGTGGGCATGTATGGCTGCCAATGGAACTGGTTCTCTTGTATTTATTGATGATGTGACTGCTGAAAAAAGCAGCAGGATGAATTCTGAAGTGTTTTGGGCAATATAATCTGCTTATATTCAGCCAAATGCTTCAGAACTCATTGGACGGCGCTTCACAGTGCAGATGGACAATGACCCAAAGCATACTGCAAAAGCAACCAAAGAGTTTTTTAAGGGAAAGAAGTGGAATGTTATGCAATGGCCAAGTCAATCACCTGACTTGAATCCGATAGAGCATGCATTTCACTTGCTGTAGACAAAACTGAAGGGAAAATGCCCCAAGAACAAGCAGGAATTGAAGACAGTTGCAGTAAAGGCCTGGCAGAGCATCACCAGGGATGAAACCAGGGATGAAACCCAGCGTCTGGTGATGTTTATGCGTTCCAGACTTCAGGCTGTAATTGACTGCAAAGGATTTGCAACCAAGTATTAAAAAGTGAAAGTTTGATTTATGATTATTATGTCCCATTACTTTTGGCCCCTTAACAAGTGGAAGGCACATATTCAAACTGTTGTAATTCCTACACCATTGATTTGGATGTAAATACCCTCAAATTAAAGCTGACAGTCTGCAGTTAAAGCACATCTTGTTCGTTTCATTTCAAATCCATTGTGGTGGTGTATAGAGCCAAAAATGTTAGGGTTGTGTCGATGTCCCAATATTTATGGACCTGACTGTATATACAGCGGCATAAAATGCCTTTTATATCAGGTGAATTGCCTAATTTTTGATGCCTGTACTGGCAGACAGTTACATATTTATCCTGTGACCGCCTAATGCACCTCCAGCCACTGAATCCCAAGTTCTTTGCTGTCAGGTGAATACCTATTGGCTAATTTTTGGGGGCCTGTACTGGCCGACAGATACATATTTAGCCTGTGACCACCTAATGTACCTCCAGCTACAGAATCCAAACTTCTTTGTTGTCAGGTGAATGCCTATTGCCTAATTTTTGGGGCCTGTACTAGTCCTTACCATAAGGTCCTTCTAATGTCACAGGGTCATGTGACTGTGCCCCCCCACGTCGTACTGTGCCCCTGACCCTGTACTGTGCCCCCTTATACCCTGCATTGTGCCCTCTTACCACACCCTGTGCAATGCCCCTAGTCATTCCCTGTACTGTGCCCTCTTATACCTTTTTATCCGTTCACGGTATGGCAGTGTTATCCGGTCACTGTACAAAGGTGTTATCCGGTCAATGTATGGCGGTATCCAATAACTGGATGACTATAACTGTATCTGTTTTCCTGCCCATGCCATCCTTTTTTAGACCTGGCATGAGCGGGAAAAATATGCAGATTGCGGTGCTAAGGTCCTTTGCGCCACAATCTGTGTCAGAAATACGCCTAACATAGATGTATTTCTATATAATAAATGACCACCTAATTGTATTATTGTTCAGGGGTAGGGCTAATATCTGTAATGCACCGAACTGGTTGGCGAGGATCTCAACTGCGGAGGCGTTTTGCATTAACCAGTACCCAGCCCAGAACGAGAGTGGGTATGTTAGATCAGGTTCAGTGACGGATTCCCAGGCGGCTCTCTCAATCAGCTATACGGAGAGTTAGGGATCCAAACATCATACACCTGTTCCCTACGCTATATCAATTATTAATAGTGATATTCTTTACCTTCACAGGCGGACGCAGTAGTACAATTGTGTGGAAAGACAGATATACCGTCAGTACGTCTTGTTAGTATGACACCCCCCTCACTTGCAACAGTAGTAAGCAGACACAGGGTGCCAAAGTAATTATTAGTCATATAAAGGAACTGATAGTCCAGCTACATTCAGTCATTGAGTTGACTGATACTTGCAGTTTAGGTGGTTAGTTAAGAAGGTCCCGATTTCCGGCGAGGTAGTGCTGTAAGCAATATGTGTCCCAGCAGGTTGTGGTTCAGCTCTGATGTACGGAGGTGAGGCTAGCTTAGAAGCATACACGGCGTGCACTCCAAATTAGTGGAACGCCGTGTATAGCTCCCTTGGCGCTTATATCGGGTTGCTGTGTTTGTGAGGGAGGAGCCGATGACGTCATCGCGCACGTTGCGCGCTGACGTCATCGCGCACGTTGCGTTCCAGCCTGGAACGCAAACGCCGCTGTGAAGTTCGGAGCTGATGCTGCGCTCCAGATGAAACAACCCCTCGATCCCTTACAGCACCCCCCTCCTAAGGGAACCCCTCCGGGGTACCCCAGAAGGGGAGGGGCGGCCGGGAAACCTGCGGTGGAACTCCTTCTGCAGTTTTGGAGCGTGGACAACGTCGGCCACCTCCCAGGAATCATCTTGGGGACCGTAACCCTTCCATCGTATAAGGTACTGAAGTCTCCCCGCCCTCTTTCTTGAATCCAAGAGCTCCTCAACCTCGAACTCTTCCTCACCTTGGACTATGACCGGAGGTGACGGAGCAGGGTTCCTGTCTGGAAAAGGGTTAGGACGAACAGGCTTCAGCAGGGAAACATGAAAAGTGGGGTGTATCTGAAAACGAGGAGGTAGGATGAGTTTCATCGTGTTAGGGTTGATGACCTTCTCGATACGGAATGGTCCGAGGAACTGTTTCCCCAATTTTTTAGAGGGAGTACCCAAGCGGAGGTTTTTGGTGGACAGCCAGACAGAGTCCCCTACTTGATAAGGGGGATTCGGCCTTCTGTGTCGATCATAATAAATTTTTTGTCGCTCTCTAGCTCGGATAAGATTTTCTTTAAGTTCCTTGAGGGTCTTCTGCAATGTGGAGAAGTAATCTTCAGTAGCTGGCACGTTAGTAGGGATACTCATTGGAGTGAGAGGAGAAGGGTGAAACCCGTAGTTCGAAAAGAATGGAGAATACAGGGTAGAGGCACTTTTGGAGTTGTTATAGGAAAATTCCGCAAGAGGAAGCAGGGTCTCCCAGTCGTCCTGGAGATAAGAGCAGTGGCAGCGGAGGTACTGCTCGAGGCATTGGTTTACTCTCTCGGTTTGTCCGTTTGTCTGAGGGTGGTATGCAGTGGACATCCGATGGTCTATCTGGAGTTTCCCACATAGAGCCTTCCAAAACTTGGAGGTAAATTGTGAGCCCCTATCCGATATCAGTTTTGTAGGCACACCATGTAGACGGACTATGTTTGTCACAAAGACCTCAGCAGTCTCCTTTGAGGATGGTAACTTCTTCAGAGCCACGAAATGGGCCATTTTTGTTAGTAGGTCAACAACAACAAGTACTGTATTATGACCATGTGAAGGGGGAAGATCAACAATAAAATCGATTGATACCCACTCCCAGGGTCTGGAGGGTATCGGGAGGTTCATTAGTAAACCGTAAGGTCGCTTACGGTCATGTTTGCAGGTGGCACAAATCTCGCATGAGGCGACGTACTCCTGAATTTCCTGTATCATGTTGGGCCACCAGTAGTATCTGCGGACTAAATCAACGGTTTTGGAGGTGCCCGGATGACCCGACATGGGAGTATCATGGTGTAGTTGAATTACTTGTGTTGTGAGTTTTGGTGGTATGTATAGATGATTCTCCTTATAGTAGAACCCCTCATCATCCATGCGGAGTCCTGAAGGACGATCCTTTTCGTTTAGGTTTAAGTTGTCCTTAAGTTTTTGACGTAGAGTTACAGAAGCGATAATTTTTTCGGGTGGAATAACCCATGAAGGGAAAACTGCTCCTGGATTGGGTTCATTCAACCGAGAAAGCGCGTCTGCTTTTCCGTTTTTTGAGCCTGGTCTATATGTAATTTGAAAATCGAACCGGTCGAAGAAAAAACTCCACCTTACTTGACGAGAGGATAATGTCTTACCGGTCTTTAGGTATTGGAGGTTGCGGTGATCTGAATATATAGTGATTGGGTGTTTTGAGCCTTCCAAGATATGTCTCCAATTTTCCAACGCGTTTTTTATTGCCAGAAGTTCCTTTTCCCCTATGGGGTAGTTGACCTCGGCCGGATTTAGTGTCCGGGAGAAAAACCCCACCGGGTGTAAGAGTGTCATTAACGATGAGCGTTGAGATAAGACAGCTCCTACAGCATTTTGGGATGCATCCACTTCGAGGACGTACAAGTTGTTTGGGTCAGGTATGGTGAGAATGGGAGCGGACGTGAACCTGTGCTTCAGTAGTTGGAATGCTTCCTGAGCTTCTTGATTCCATTTGAATCTCGTATTGATGCTTGTAAGACTGGTAAGCGGTTTCGTAGTCGCGGAATAATTCTTGATGAATTTCCTATAAAAATTAGCGAACCCCAAAAACCTTTGGAGTGCCTTCCTGGAACCCGGAGTGGGCCAATTTTGTATACATTCAATCTTGGACTGGTCCATCTGAATCCCTACGGGGGAGATGATATAACCCAAGAACGGTAAGGTGGTCGTTTCGAATACGCATTTCTCCAATTTTGCGTACAGGCAGTGGGCTCTCAAACGTGCTAATACCCAACGCACATGTCTTCTATGGTCTTGGATGTTATCTGAATAAACCAATATGTCATCCAGATAGACAATGACACAAACATCCAGTAGATCACGAAAAATGTCATTTATGAAATTTTGGAATGTTGCAGGAGCATTGCATAGTCCGAACGGCATCACTTGATACTCAAAAAGTCCATAGCGGGTGCGAAAGGCGGTCTTCCACTCGTCTCCTTTTCTGATCCTTATCAAGTTATAAGCTCCTCTAAGGTCCAGTTTGGTATAGACAGTGGCAGTGCTGAGGCGTTCAATCAGTTCATTAATGAGAGGCAATGGGTACCTGTTTTTTACCGTCACTTTGTTTAGGGCCCTATAATCGATGATGGGACGGAGGCTGGAATCCTTGTTCCGAACAAAGAACATTCCCGATCCTGCGGGTGAAGTAGAGGGGGTAATGAACCCCTTTTTCAGGTTTTCCTCTAGATACTGTTTGAGATGGTCCAACTCAGGTTTCGCCAATGGGTAGATCCTCCCTGTGGGTATTTCACTTCCTGGAAGGAGGTCTATGGGACAGTCATATATCCTGTGAGGCGGCAACGTCTCAGCATTCTTAGAGCTGAACACATCGGCGAAGTCCTGGTAGAGGTCTGGTATCTGGGTGCCCCCAACCATTAATATGGGGTTTGTAGGATAGCAAGTCTCCTGGCAATACCCCGAATCTAACCTTACCTTCCCTTGGTCCCATAGAAGTGTTGGTCTATGAAGTTTTAACCATGGTAGACCTAGTATGATAGGGAATAAAGGGGAAGATATAATGTCAAAAGACATAAATTCGGTGTGGTTGTTTTCACACGTCACCATTACCGGTAGGGTTTGGGTTTGAACTGGGCCTGAGGCCGAAGTAGTGCCGTCAATAAAACTCACGGACATCGGGGAGTTCTTTTTAATCAATGGAATTTTATTTCGCTTAATCAACAGCGTATCGATAAAATTTCCACAGGATCCTGTATCCACCATTGCGTCAACGGTAAGTCGACTTTGGTCCCACTGTAGAGTAAGAGAGGTGTATAAGTAACCCGGGGTTCTGATCTGGGGAACTGCGATTTTACATAGAGAGTGTTGCTTACCTTCGGACTTCTTCCGTATTGCCGGGCAATCATCTACCCCATGGGCTTCGGAAGAGCAATATAGGCAGAGATTCAAGTTGCGTCTTCTGGTTTTCTCTCTCTCTGTTAGAGGACCCCTAAGGGCACCTATCTCCATGTTCTCTTCAGGGGGGTGCATCTGGGTTGGTCTACTGGGAGGTACATCTCCATAGCACCGCTCTACTCTACGTTCACGTAGGCGCCTGTCGAGGATGGTGACACGTTGCATTAAAGCATCGAGAGTGAGGGGCATGTCTCCTCTTGCCAATTCGTCCTTCAGTGCTTCGGAGAGGCCAAGACGGAACTGGTTTCTGAGACTAATATCGTTCCACTCGGTCTCCCGAGCCCACCGTGTATATTCAGCAATAAAGTCCTCAACAGGCCGTCTGCCTTGTTTTATGCTCCTGATGGCAGATTCCGCCGTCTGCTGCTTGCTGTGGTCTTCATACAAGAGGGCCATGATTGTGAAAAATTGGTGGTAGTTGTCTAGGACGGGGTCCTGCCTCTCCAAGTAGGTATTTGCCCACGCTCTGGCCTCGCCCCTAAGGAAGGAGATCATTGTGAGGACCTTTATCCGGTCTGTGGGGTAAGTTCTAGGACGAAGTTCGAACATTAAATTGGAAGCGTTTATGAAATCACGGAACTGTTTACGATCCCCTGAGAATAGTTCCGGCGGACTGACCATTGGTTCGGGCCCCTCCCTTGGGGGGTTTGTGTTCTGTGCGACAAGGTCTCGCAATGTCTGGTTCTCAAGTTGTAGGTTCAGAACATCCTCTGAGAGGTTCTCAACCCTCTGTGAGAGGGTGACCATGTGTCTTGCTAACTCCGCTGGATCCATTTGGGTTCCACTAATATGTAATGCACCGAACTGGTTGGCGAGGATCTCAACTGCGGAGGCGTTTTGCATTAACCAGTACCCAGCCCAGAACGAGAGTGGGTATGTTAGATCAGGTTCAGTGACGGATTCCCAGGCGGCTCTCTCAATCAGCTATACGGAGAGTTAGGGATCCAAACATCATACACCTGTTCCCTACGCTATATCAATTATTAATAGTGATATTCTTTACCTTCACAGGCGGACGCAGTAGTACAATTGTGTGGAAAGACAGATATACCGTCAGTACGTCTTGTTAGTATGACACCCCCCTCACTTGCAACAGTAGTAAGCAGACACAGGGTGCCGAAGTAATTATTAGTCATATAAAGGAACTGATAGTCCAGCTACATTCAGTCATTGAGTTGACTGATACTTGCAGTTTAGGTGGTTAGTTAAGAAGGTCCCGATTTCCGGCGAGGTAGTGCTGTAAGCAATATGTGTCCCAGCAGGTTGTGGTTCAGCTCTGATGTACGGAGGTGAGGCTAGCTTAGAAGCATACACGGCGTGCACTCCAAATTAGTGGAACGCCGTGTATAGCTCCCTTGGCGCTTATATCGGGTTGCTGTGTTTGTGAGGGAGGAGCCGATGACGTCATCGCGCACGTTGCGCGCTGACGTCATCGCGCACGTTGCGTTCCAGCCTGGAACGCAAACGCCGCTGTGAAGTTCGGAGCTGATGCTGCGCTCCAGATGAAACAACCCCTCGATCCCTTACAATATCTTTATATTATATAGATTCTAGTCTATTATACTGTGACCTGTATTTCCCAAAATGATCCTTGGGAAACAGACAGTCCTCATCCCTGACCACCAGGACCAGGTAGCGCTCTGTCAGTACATGGCAGCCTCCCCTCTCCGCCACGCTGCTGACTTGTGTACTGGTTCTTATTCTGACACTAGGGCTGGGTTCACATCCTATTTTTGCTATTCATTTAATGCAAACCAAAAATGTATGCGTTAACAGATGCCTCAGACTGATGCCGTACAGTGGCGTCCGTTCACCATACAGTTCCATGGTAGAAAAAAAAATTAACGTTAACATATGCATTTTTTTTATGGACTCTGGAGGATACAAAAACATGGAGTGCTGCAGATTTGTATACATCAAACCGATAGGAAATATCATTTTTCTAGGCTCCAGCAGGGCACATTTTTGAGAGTTTCCCTTTTAGAAGCATAAAATGGCCCCTGATTAAAATATATAATTTTTGTGGGAATTTTTGCCAATGATCCCCCTCTGGTATATCACTGTCCATGTTGTGGGACTATTTGTGCACTCATAATTTGTATTTGGTGGCTGCAAATAGGACCTGAAGGTTTTTCAGGTTCGCCTGCTATTAAAGTCAATGGGCGCGATGCGAACACACGGTTCGCGTACATTTGATCACGAACGCGCGTTCGCGAATCGCCCCGGCCGATGTTCGTCCATCACTAGTTAGGTTTCCATTCTGCAGTTTCCAGAATATGTAACATGTTTAGTGCCCTTCCGATAAGCGGGAAGTTTTTGGACATAATTTTGTAAGAAGACATCTACATACAGTTAAGTCCATATATTTTTGGACAGAGACAACATTTTTCAAATTTTTGTTTTGTACATTACCACAATGATTTTGAACAAAGTAATTTAGATGCAGTTGAACTTCAGACTTTCAGCTTTAATTCAGTGGGTTGAATAAAATGCATTAAAAATGTGAGTAACTAAAGCATTTTTTAAACTCAATCCCTTCATTTTAGGGGCTCAAAAGTAATTGGACAAATTAAATAATTGTAAATAAAATGTTAATTTCTAATACTTTGTTGGCAATGACTGCCTGATGCTTTGTTTCTTCATTTTTAATGCTCTGCCAGGCCTTTACTGCAGTGGTTTTCAGTTGCTGTTTGTTTGTGGGTGTTTCTGTCTGAAGTTTAGTCTTTAACAAGTAAAAAGCATGCTCTATTAGGTTCAGATCAGGTGACTGACTTGGCCATTCAAGAATATTCCACTTCCTGCTTTAATAAACTACGGGGTTGCTTTGGCTTTATGTTTTGGGTCATTGTCCATCTGTATTATGAAACGCCGACCAATCAGTTTGGCTGCATTTGAGCAACCCCAGAATTCATCCAGCTGCTTCTGTCGTGTGTCACATCATCAATAAACACTAGCGACCCAGGGCCACTGGCAGCCATACATGCTATACCATCACACTGCCTCTGCCGTGTTTTACAGATAATGTGGTATGCTTTGGATCATGAGCCATAAAATGCCTTCGCCATACTTTTTTTTTTCCATCGTTCGGGTAGAGGTTAATTTTGGTTTCATCTGTCAAAAGAATGTTCTTCCAGAAGTGTGCTGTTTTTTAAGATGTTTTTTTTTTAGCGAAGTCCAATCTAGCCTTCCTATTCTTGAGGCTTATGAGTGGCTTGCACCGTGCAGTGAACCCTCTGTATTTACTTTCATGCAGTCTTCTCTTTATGGTAGATTTGGATATTGATACACCTATATCCTGGAGAGTGTTGTTAACTTGGTTGGCTGTTGTGAAGGGGTTTCTCTTCACCATGGTAATTATTCTGCGATCATCCACCACTGTTGTCTTCCGTGGGTGTCCAGGTCTTTTTGCATTGTTGAGCTCACCAGTTCTTTCTTTCTCAGAATGTACCAAACTGTAGATTATGCCATTCCTGATAGTGTAGAAGTTTCTCGGATGTTTTTTTTTATGTTTTCACAGATGAAGGATGGCTTGTTTCACCTACATGGAGAGCTCCTTTGACTGCATGTTTACTTCTCAGCAAAATCTTCAAAATGCAAGCACCACACCTCAAATCAACTACAGGTCTTTTATGTGCATAATTCAGAATGAAATAATGAAGGAATTGCCCACACCTGCTCATGAAACAGCCTTTGAGTCAATTGTCCAATTACTTTTGGTCCCTTTAAAAACAGGGTGCCACATGTAAAGGAGCTGAAACTCCTAAACCCTTCATCCAATTTTAATGTGGATACCCTCAAATAGCTAAAAGTCTGGACTTTATGTCCATGTCCATTATATAACTATTACTTGAACTACAGGGTGGGCCATTTATATGGATACACCTTAATAAAATGGGAATGGTTGGTGATATTAACTTCCTGTTTGTGGAACATTAGTATATGTGAGGGGGGAAACTTTTCAAGATGGGTGGTGACCATGGTGGCCTTTTTGAAGTCGGCCATTTTGAATCCAACTTTTGTTTTTTCAATAGGAAGAGGGTAACTTTATTCTTTCATGAGTTATTTACAAGTTTCTGACCACTTATAAAAATGTGTTCAATGTGCTGCCCATTGTGTTGGATTGTCAATGCAACCCTCTTCTCCCACTCTTCACACACTGATAGCAACACCGCAGGAGAAATGCTAGCACAGGCTTCCAGTATCCGTAGTTTAACTCATGAAAGAATAAAGTTATGTTAAAACCAAGCACACCATTGTTTTTCTTGTGAAATTCCCAATAAGTTTGATGTGTCACATGACCCTCTTCCTATTGAAAAAGCAAAAGTTGGATTCAAAATGGCCGACTTCAAAATGGCCGCCATGGTCACCACCCATCTTGAAAAGTTTCCCCCCTCACATATACTAATGTGCCACAAACAGGAAGTTAATATCACCAACCATTCCCATTTTATTAAGGTGTATCCATATAAATCGCCCACCCTGTATAACTTGAACAGGTAATAAAAACAAAGTTTGTGTCTGTGTCCAAATATATATGGACCTAACTTTATTTAGATAGATTTGAAGTCAGAATATCGATACCCGATATTATGGGTCTTCCTGGTGGGTTGGTCTCAGACTTGTGCACTTTTGGTAAGTAATAAAATATAGGTATTCTAGGGTGCTGTATATTAATATAGTTAGCCTCTTCTGTCGTTAAAATTCCATTTCTCTTCCCAGTCCGGACCATTTTATTTAATTCCGTTGTATTAGATTTGATGTTAATTTTTTATATGTTTTTTCATCACTCAGCAGTCTCATCGATTCGTTATAGTATTGTTCATAGTCTAGAATAACAATAGCACCCCTCTGTCCGGATGATCACACCATTATTCGTCTGCAACATTTTTATACACTTCTTTACTTAGGTTCTAAGTACCCGTTATTTTTTGGAGTTTATTTTTCCTTAGTCCCTCAAAACCAAAGTTTCATAGGTTCTGAAGGTTTCCGAGTATTCATTGATCGGATTAAAGTTCGATTTTGTCTTCAGATTAGTGTGAAAATAGATATCATCTTTGTCCTCATTATTTTTATCTTCCTTACTATTCCTAATTTTTATATTCCTTACTATTACTATTTTTTTTATTTTTTTGTTAATTTTATTTTAATTTTTGTTTTTATTATTATTTTTATTTTTATCGTCATTAATATTTTTTCTTACCCCACTTTTTTCATTTTTCTTTTTGTAATAGTCTATTGTCATTTTTAGTTAATGTATATTTGCTCAAGTTATATATTTTCTGTCCTGTTACTTCGATCTCCTATTTGGTGATTTTTTTTTTTAGCTTTTCTTTCCCCTTGCCCTCCTTTTTGTTCTTTTCTTGATGGTCTGGCCAAAAATAATCTTTCTTTAATACTTTTTTGATCTTGTTTTTTTTTACATTATCCGACTCTGGTATATTCATATTCATTTTGGGTATGGGGGTTTTATTCATCACTTTTCTTTGAACTACAGCACTATAGTTAGTGACTTCAACTACCTCTGATGTTGAATATATTCCTTCCTGATCCTCCTTTTCAATTGTGGGCATATTTTCCAATTGACTGAATTTAGTTGATATTTCTAGAGGACTATTCCTATTATTTTCATTTTATTTTCTATAGTTCTTATTAATATGCACTATTGGAGTAAGAGTGTGGTTAATTCTTTCTCTTTGATGCGTTTGTATTGTCGCTGTTTCTGAACTCATATTACGTATAGTGAAATCACTAGCTATCTCTTCCGTGTCCTCACATAATCTTATCCACCGTGTTAAATTTTGTTTTTCTTTTGTATCATTATACCCCTTTTTGAGTGAAAGTTGCGGTATTGAGTACCTATTATTTAATTCTCTTTTGTCCTGATCCTGTTCTTAATGGATCTAGATACTTGTATAATGTCTGGGTGGTTCTTAAATGGTCTGGGAGCTTCAAATAATTCCACAATCTCTCTATTTATTCTCACCTATGCGTTCTTTCTTTTTTCAATGATGAATTGGATTGTCTTTTTAGAGAAGCTGTGGAACAATTCATCCCATTCCTTCAAGGTGTTCATATCACCCACATCCCCTGCCAGAGTTTTATATACTTTCAAACCCTTGGGTATGATATCCCATTCTAGATATTTCTCTAGTGAGGCAACTTCCCACAGGTCTTGCATTTCATTAATCAATAATCTTTCTAATCTTTTCATTTTGCTCATTGCTTCCTCAGTCTTTTTATTTGCATCAATCCCCCTTTGAACGGACTGGTTACCATGGAGATAGGCGCCTATAAAACTCCAGGTAGTAAGAACTACACTTATCCCTGATGAAGGAATCTGAGGACTCCAAAAAGCGTTGGAGGAAGTGTGTACTCGTAGACATGAGGGTGACGTCACACTGAATGTTTGTTCTCCTGGAAAACCACAGCACAGCTTCTCCTCGTGCGCGCGAGCTACCGGTCGGAGCCGCGCGCTTGAGAAGGAGGGAGTTGAATACAGCACTAGCTCTCATCTCGAGAGTGAAAGCAAAAGGAACTTGGATACATTCCATTTCACATCACTGACGGCAAGTACTATTTGTGCTTTATGTATATTTGTTTTACTTATCAGAGTCATCGTGGGTTCGGCTACTTTTGATTATCAGCTTTTTGCAAAACTAAGGGTAGTGGCAGTTAACCCTTACAAATCCAGCAGCGATGCAACTCACCTAATTGGGTGAAGTGTCTATGACGGCAGAGCTGGTATAGTTATAATCTTCTATTTTTAAATTGTCTCTGCCCAGCTTTGAACATGCAACCTTAATAATTGCAATTATGTTAATCATTGAGCCACATAATGGAGATGGTCTCAGGCTAAAAACCTCTCTATTTTTTCCCCCATAAAAAACAATAGAGAGAGAGATAAAAATATAAACAACTATAATGAACTGGGAGAAAATGGAAGGCAGATACTATGTCAGATTTAGCCAACAACACATGATTTCCCACACTAAAGACCAACTGTACCACCACGTTGAACGATGTATAAGAAACCGCCGTGGCATCCTTCGGGATACCATCATACACTGATTCCCCTTTGGGAAAAGACAAAATGATGAGTCAACTGAAATTGGCTCTTTTTTAGGAACAAAACCAAGAGGAGGTTAGGATATGGAGGTTCCCTAAAGGGATCAGCCAAACGCCCAAGCAAAATCTCCACTCATAAATGTTTCCTTGGCAACCTCAAAATGATTGTTGTCAGACCTCTAATTTCCTGACAAATACAACATGTCTGAAGGCTGATGGGGTATTAAAAACCCAACACTAGACCCTTGACTCTGCCTCTCACTTCCTGGGGTACATTTTTAACCATGGCTCCATAGCAAGAATAAAACAATGCACGGCAGAGTGAGAACCTTCACAAATGGAGCACTCATCTCGGAACTTACAGGAGGCCAAGAATCGGCAATGACGTTTATTGTAGAGCCAGCAGGATCAATTTGGACAGTGAGCCACGGCTCTGGGGGAACCACCCGAGACCGTGTCTCCAGACTCAGGCAACCAATCTCAGGCAACAAAGCTAACCTCCTCCCATACTCCTCGTTATAGCTCCAACATGCCGTGCCACAAGGCAGCTTGTGGGCGCCAAACATGGTCTCCAGGTAAACGAAAATTCTGTGCCTTTTTCCCAGAAAATGCTGGCAAATCACATGTGCCAGGATATCAAAACCCTGCAGCCAATTACTGAACGTTTTTGCTGGCTTCACTTTTTTATTCAACCCTTTCTCAAAGGACAACTTCCTATGAGAACAATAACGATGACACCCATGACGACCACTGCAGGAACTTCTATGATGACTTCTACTGTGATGACTCTTCTTTCTCTTCCTCCGCTCAGCTCCCTCAGATCTTACAACACAGGAATTGGAATGAGGACAGGACCCACCTGCGCTGCCAACCCCGCAGCCACAAATACCAATTGGTCCTCCAACTGAACTTAGTATAGTATAGGAAGGAGTAGTCTGAATGGGTGAGTGAGGCATGCAGTACCTGGTCTTAGCCAGCAGGGGGCCACTTGGGCAAGCTGACTGTGCAGACACTATCTGCACTTCACACATGATTTCCTGGATCCCCGACCCAGGCTTCACAGGGGAAAACAGCCCTCCCCGAATTGATGCTGCACAACTGGCCTAACAAGAGTTAAATCACCACCACGCCTCCCATTGCCCTCATAGGAACTATTGATCAAAGGAGCTGGAGCCGGAGCAGTGAAGACTGCCTGCACACTGATAGGCAGCGATAGGAACTAGAAATGAGCAAATCGAAGTTGACGAAGTAGAATTTGATCCGAATTTCAGGAGAAATTTGATTCAAAACAAATCCAAATTTAATCTCGCTTTGTAGTAGTGAATCACATTTTTTCTTAAAATGGCTGCTGCACGTGTGAGGACATGGAGCAAGGAACTCTGGGAAGGCGGGATCACCCATAGGCATTATGGGTGATCCCGCCTTCCAGAGTTCCTTGCTCCATGCATTCAGCCAATCAGCAGCCAACCAGCCCTGTGATGTCACAGCCCTATAAATAGCCTCAGCCATCTTGGAATCTGCCATTTTCTAGTGTACTTCGTGCAGGGAGAGACATCAGCAGGTCATAGGGAGAGTGCTAGAAAAAACTTCATTGTGCTAAAAAAAAATTTTTTACAAGTGCAGGGAAAGATTATTCAAGGTGTAGGGAAAGCATAGGGAAAAATCGTTACACAGCATTTATGTTGAACAGGGTTCAGTAGGGGAGGTTAAAGCCTGGGTAAAAGGAACAATCCTATTACACCTTGCTGCACTGACTGGGCACCCAAATTGCCATTATACAGCTCTGTAATTCCAGCAAACCGGTATAGTTATAATCTTCTATTTTTAAATTGTCTCTGCCCAGCTTTGAACATGCAACCTTAATAATTGCAATTATGTTAATCATTGAGCCACAGAGCTAATGCTAGTAAAATGGAGATGGTCTCAGGTTAAAAACCTCTCTATTTTTTCCCCCATATAAAACAATAGAGAGAGAGAGAGAGAGAGATAAAAATATAAACAACTATGATGAACTGGGAGAAAATGGAAGGCAGATACTATGTCAGATTTAGCCAACAACACATGATTTCCCACACTAAAGACCAACTGTACCACCACGTTGAACGATGTATAAGAAACCGCCGTGGCATCCTTCGGGATACCATCATACACCGATTCCCCTTTGGGAAAAGACAAAATGATGAGTCAACTGAAATTGGCTCTTTTTTTAGGAACAAAACCAAGAGGAGGTTAGGATATGGAGGTTCCCTAAAGGGATCAGCCAAACACCCAAGCAAAATCTCCACTCATAAATGTTTCCTTGGCAACCTCAAAATCATTGTTGTCAGACCTCTAATTTCCTGACAAATACAACACGTCTGAAGGCTGATGGGGTATTAAAAACCCAACACTAGACCCTTGACTCTGCCTCTCACTTCCTGGGGTACATTTTTAACCATGGCTCCATAGCAAGAATAAAACAGTGCACGGCAGAGTGAGAACCTCCACAAATGGAGCACTCATCTCGGAACTTGCAGGAGGCCAAGAATCGGCAATGACGTTCATTGTAGAGCCAGCAGGATCAATTTGGACAGTGAGCCACGGCTCTGGGAGAACCACCCGAGACCGTGTCTCCAGACTCAAATGGTTTTTGGGCTAAAATCAACTGTAGCCAGACGTCGGTTGCCTTTGACATCCAACCAATCTCAGGCAACAAAGCTAACCTCCTCCCA
The DNA here is from genome assembly GCF_905171765.1 of Bufo bufo. NCBI lineage: Eukaryota > Metazoa > Chordata > Amphibia > Anura > Bufonidae > Bufo > Bufo bufo. The sequence continues at coordinate 408,707,981 of NC_053390.1, read as the reverse complement.
TACTCCTCGTTATAGCTCCAACATGCCGTGCCACAAGGCAGCTTGTGGGCACCAAACATGGTGTCCAGGTAAACAAAAATTCTGTGCCTTTTTTCCGGAAAATGCTGGCAAATCACATGTGCCAGGATATCAAAACCCTGCAGCCAATTACTGAACGTTTTTGCTGGCTTCACTTTTTTATTCAACCCTTTCTCAAAAGAGCTCTAGTTGTCAACACTCTCCTGGTCCACCAAAATCAAGGACCAGATAGCCACAAACTAATGTTTACAAATACAGTCCCTAATCATATCGAGAGGGGACACACCACAGAACAATAAGTCAAGAATGGACAATCTGGATGTAGAAGGCGGATACTTTGTGGGTTGTGACACACCTGAAAGGAGAGGTGAAGGTACCACACCTATACCCCCTTCCAAGAGAGCCTCTACCATTTTCAGCGCCAACACTAAATCCATCGGAGAAGTATCAGAAGCAGACCAAACATGGGCACAAAAAATCTCACCCACAGACGACATCCCTGTGGCCACCAGGGGTACCTCAGCTGCTGACACGAGTGCCGGAGCCGAAGACTCTCCCGCACCAGTAATGCTGGCCACGGGAACATTACGGGAGAACTTGGCCAACCGATCTGAATGACTTCCTGTGCTCCGCATTCTCTGATTCCTGCTACTAGAAACCGAACCAGAAGCTGAAGAGGAGGAATATGAGGACGAATCCATGAATGAAGACAATGACAACTTCCTATGAGAACAATAACGATGACACCCATGACGGCCACTGCAGGAACTTCTATGACGACTTCTACTGTGATGACTCTTGTGATGCACACTGATAGGCAGCGATAGGAACTAGAGATGAGCAAATCGAAGTTGACGAAGTGGAATTTGATCCGAATTTCAGGAGAAATTTGATTCAAAACGAATCCGAATTTAATCTCGCTTTTAGTATGAAGCACAACAAAATTCCAGCACTCACGATTTTGGTAGCTAAAATCTTCGTCTTTTATTCAGGCAGTAGACAGTTTAGACAGGACATCCACCCACAAGTGTAGCAACTTTGACGCGTTTCGAACAATAGTTCTTAGTCGTAACAATGAGCTGTGTTATCTCTGGTAGTTTTATGTTGGTTTGTAGAGTAATTACTCACTGCCCCTCACCTGCAGGGCGGGGGAGCAGAGGAGGCAAAGCACACTTTAACCTCTTATTTTCCAGATGTAGCAGTGCTCATGTGTTTTACAATATGCATTGATAATTTATGCATCCACATATAGTCATCAGTTAGTCAATTAAATCAAACGTGAAATATAACATCAATAAAAACAGTATACATAATAAAATTAAGGTAGAGTATCAGATGTCATGATAGCAGTAGAACACCACACCAGCTATATACAAACGCATCCATGCATGGATCCATATGTGACAGTGTTTCCACTGCTATATCTGACATAGGCTCTTTCCCTCTCCCCGCTCCCGCTAGTACTCTCAATTGCAGTGTAAAAGGTAATATGATGCAAAAAGAGACCATTGGTCAATAGAAATACAAGAGCTCTTTTTTCATATTCAGGCCATTAGGATGCCTGGTATTCAATTTGAAAATCCAGAAGGCTTCTCTCAATCTCACTAGACGTTTAAAATCTCCTCCTCTGCTAGGTAGTCTCACTTGTTCTATTGCAAAAGCTTTAAAATTGCGCACTTGGCTTTCATGTTTGCAAATAAATTAATCTCGCTTTGTGGTAGTGAATCACATTTTTTCTTAAAATGGCTGCTGCACGTGTGAGGACATGGAGCAAGGAACTCTGGGAAGGCGGGATCACCCATAGGCATTATGGGTGATCCCGCCTTCCCAGAGTTCCTTGCTCCATGCATTCAGCCAATCAGCAGCCAACCAGCCCTGTGATGTCACAGCCCTATAAATAGCCTCAGCCATCTTGGAATCTGCCATTTTGCAGTGTACTTCATGCAGGGAGAGACGTCAGCAGGTCATAGGGAGAGTGCTAGAAAAAACTTCGTTGTGCTAAAAAAAAACAATTTACAAGTGCAGGGAAAGATTATTCAAGGTGTAGGGAAAGGATAGGGAGGAATCGTTACACAGCATTTATGTTGAACAGGGTTCAGTAGGGGAGGTTAAAGCCTGGGTAAAAGGAACAATCCTATTACACCTTGCTGCACTGACTGGGCACCCAAATTGCCATTATACAGCTCTGTAATTCCAGCAAACCGTTCTTGTTATTGGGGTATTTATTACATTGGGGTTTATTACAAGGAAATATTTCTACGTCTTATTTGCCCTTGTGCGGTGCAGTTATATGTTCCAAAGCATTATTTAGCTTGTATTAGTGGGGAAAAAAAGGGCTTATTAGCCGTTGTGTGGTGAAGGGCTAAAATTAAAGCACTTTGTCATGTAGTAGTGTAAAAATAAAAAAATATTTGCCGTTCAGCAGTGAAGTTATTTGTTCTAAAGTCTTTTGTGGCGTGTATTAGTGGCAAAAGTAAAATATTTTTTGCCTATCAGCGGTGCAGTTATATGTTCTAAAGCCTTTTGTGGCGTGCATTAGTGGCAAAAGAAAAATACATTTGCCGTTCAGTGGTGCAGTTATATGTTCTAAAGCCCTTTTTGTCGTGTAATAGTGGCAAAATAAAAATATATTTGCTGTTTAGCGGTGTAGTCATATGTTCTAAAGCCTTTTGTGGCGTGTATAAGTGGAAAAAGATAAATATATTTGCCGTTCAGTGGTGCAGTTATATGTTGTGTATTAGTGTGTGTGTGTGTGTGGGGGGGGGGGGGGGGGGGGGGGGGCTTATTAGTCATTGTGTGTTGACGTGAGAAAATTATAGATTTTTTTGGGGTGTTTTAATTTCCTTTTTATTTATTTATTTGATCTAACAGAATGTCAGACAGAGAAGTGCCAGGCCCTGCACAGTGAAGTGGCAGAGGCCTAAATGATTTTGGCACAGGCACAGTTCACAGCAGAGTAAGGGGGCGTGGCAGCAGGAGTCGCAGTGAGAGGTCTGAGCTCCGGGTGTCATCTAGCGGTCGTGTCTTGACCAGCAACCCAGCGGTTCTTGAATGGTTGACTCGGACATCTCTGTTTTGGATCCACTCCTGTTTTTTTTGGCATTAGCAATACTGAGAAAGGGATATGGCATCCCAGGCTACCACTCCTGTAGTCTAGGTCCCTGGTCCACTTACCAGCCCAATCACCAGGGCTGGGATAGCACAGGCAGGGAGCGCTGCAATATTTGAGCTTCAGAGGACACAGTCGCCTGCTGAGTGTGTCGGGATCTCTCCTGCCCTACCAAAGAATGCCCTGCCATAGGGGACAAAAAGGACCCTACACTCACAGCACAGAGCACAGTTCCAGAGGGACTATGTGATCCATCCCTGCAGAAGAAGCACCCTTTCCTGAGCGCCAGGGGAGGGCTGGCAGCCTTAGTCCTGGGGGGCAAATCCAGTCAAGTGGCCCATTTTTAGCCCCGCCAATTATTAAAAGCCCCTCCTATATATAATAGGCCACTCCCAACACACACTGTACAGCTGACATTCTACAGTTGAGGCCTGTATACACATCATACGGAGAGGGGAGGGTCTGTCCTGGCTGCACTGCCTGCTTATATAACAAGCTACAGCCAGGAATCTCCTCCGCTCTCCTCCCTCCCCTGATCCTGCTCAAGGCTTGTGGTTCCCCCCCACCATCTGCCACCCGCCCGTGGCCTGCTGCCCCCTTTTGTTGTTCTCACTCAGCTCTGAATCCTCCTTCTGCAATGGCAGGAGGAGGAGCCGGAGCATCACCTCTCCTACATAGCACCACATACCAATTACAACCAGTGATGTCACCTTTGATGTAGACGTTCTCTTTCCTCATCTTCTCCATTCAGACCAGACCGCCATGATGATTTTTCTGCCATCTCCCGTCTCTGCAGAGATTGAGAAACAGACATTAGTTTCCTGCCACCCCCAATACTATACTGCAGAAACAGTCCCCCTGGAAATACTACTACCACACAGATAGTGCCCCCAATACTGTACCCGCTATGCCCCCAATACTATACTGCAGAAACAGTACCCCTGGGAATACTACTACCACACAGATAGTGCCCCCTTAAACAATTATTGGCACACAGTGCTCTAAAAAATAACTGCGCCCAGACACTAATAGTATAAAGATAATGTCCCCCAAAAATAATTGTGCTAAGCTGATACTATGCCAGGGTGCCCCCAAAGTAACAGTGCTCCCCAAAATCCCACCAATAGAAATAATTATCTGCCAGAGCACACTTAGTTGTAATAATGCCCCTATAGTGCCCTAGTAATCATGTTCCTCATAGCCCCCCAGTAGTAGTAAAGCTCCCCATAATACCCCCTAGTAGTACTAATTTTCCCTATAATATGACAGTACATGAAATACCCCCGCTTAGTGCCCGCAGTTAAGCTAATGTCCCCATAATGTATGTCAGTATAAAATACCCCTATATAGTGCCCAGCCCTCATACTGCTCCTCTCCCCCTCCCCATAGTGTCCCCCATAATATGCCAGTAAAAAAAAATGCCCCTTAGTGCCCCCAGCAGATGCCCCTATAGTGCTCCTCTCCCCTACAATGTGCCATTAAAAAAATGCCCCTTCTTAGTGCCACCATATGCCCCAATAGTGCTCCACTCCCCCATAGTGCCCCTAAATAATGCCCCATAGTGCAGCTCTCTCCTATAGTGCCTCCCATAATGTGCCAGTAAAAAATGCCCCCTTAGTGCCACCAAATGCCATAGTGCCCCCATAATGTTCCAATACAAAAGGCCCCTTTAGAGCCCCCACTTCCCCATAGTGTCCCCAAATAATGCCCCTATAGTAACACCAGATGCCCCATAGTGCTGCTCTCCCCTATAGTGCCCCCCAGAATGTGCCAATAATTTAAAAAAAGCCCCTTCAGATACCCCCATAGTGCTCCTCTCCCCCATGGTGCCCCCCCATAATGTGCCAGTAAGAAATGCCCCCATAGTGCCAGCTCCTCCAATAGTGCCAGCTCCCCTCATAGTGCCAGCTCCCCCCCATAGTGCCAGCCCCCCCATAGTGACAGCTCCCCCCCATAGTGCCATCCTCCTTATAGTGCCAGCTCCCCCATAGTGCCAGCTCCCCCATAGTGCCAGCCCCCCATAGTGCCAGCCCCCTCATAGTGCCAGCCCCCCCATAGTGCTAGCTCCCCCATAGTGCCAGCCCCCCTATAGTGCCAGCCCCCCCATAGTGCTAGCTCCCCCCCATAGTGCCAGCCCCCCCATAGTGCCAGCTCCCCCATAGTGCCAGCTCCCCCATAGTGCCAGCCCCCTTATAGTGTCAGCCCCCCCATAGTGCCAGCCCCCCCCCCCCTATAGTGCCAGCTCCCCCTATAGTGCCAGCCCCCCCCCATAGTGCCAGCCCCCCCCCATAGTGCCAGCCCCCCCATAGTGCCATCCTCCTTATACAGTTGTGTTCAAAATTATTCAACCCCCAATGCTGTAAAGGGTTTTAGGGAATTTAGTGTACATTTGTAATTGTGTTCAGAATGAAATCTTACAAGGACTTTTTAAAGAACCAAATGCAACTAAAATAACATCAATTGTTTTTGTAATACAGTATTAAATGTTTTTTTTTGTGATTTCTTCATTGACACAATTATTCAACCCCTTAAAGACTACCACTCTTAAGAACAGAGGTTCATTCAAGTGTTTTCGATCAGGTATTGAAAACACCTGTGGATGTCAAGGAGCAGCAATCAAGCATAATAAGCACCAATTAGGCAGATTTAAAAGGACTGTGATACTCAGCTCCTTCTAGACATTTACTGGTGTGTTTACAAACATGGTGAAGTCAAGAGAATGGTCCAGGAAGACAAGAGAAGAGGTGATTTCTCTTCACAGAAAGGGCAATGGCTATAAGAAGATTGCAAAGATGTTAAACATACCAAGAGACACCATAAGAAGCATCATTCGCAAATTCAAGGCAAAGGGCACTGTTGAAACGCTACCTGGACGTGGCAGAAAGAAGATGCTGACTTCGACTGCTGTGCGCTACCTGAAGCGCAAAGTGGAGAAAAGTCCCCGTGTGACTGCTGAGGGACTGAAAAAAGATTTGTCAGATGTGGGTACTGAAGTTTCAGCTCAGACAATAAGGCGCACACTGCGTAATGAAGGCCTCCATGCCAGAACTCCCAGGCGCACCCCCTTGCTGTCTCCAAAGAATAAGAAGAGTCGACTGCAGTATGCCAAAAGTCATGTGGACAAACCACAAAAGTGTTCTGTGGACTGATGAAACAAAATTAGAACTGTTTGGGCCCATGGATCAATGCTATGTTTGGAGGAGGAAGAACAAGGCCTATGAAGAAAAGAACACCTTGCCTACTGTGAAGCATGGCGGGGGGGTCAATCATGCTTTGGGGCTGTTTTGCTTCTACAGGTACAGGGAAGCTTCAGCGTGTGCAAGGTACCATGAATTCTCTTCAGTACCAGGAGATATTGGATGAAAATGTGATGCAGTCCGTCACAAACCTGAGGCTTGGGAGACGTTGGACCTTTCAACAGGACAATGATCCCAAGCATACCTCCAGCTCCACTAGAGCATGGTTGCAGATTAACCACCTCAGCCCCCAGTGCTTAAACACCCTGAAAGACCAGGCCACTTTTTACACTTCTGACCTACACTACTTTCACCGTTTATTGCTCGGTCATGCAACTTACCACCCAAATGAATTTTACCTCCTTTTCTTCTGACTAATAGAGCTTTCATTTGGTGGTATTTCATTGCTGCTGACATTTTTACTTTTTTTGTTATTAATCGAAATATAACGATTTTTTTGCAAAAAAATGACATTTTTCACTTTCAGTTGTAAAATTTTGCAAAAAAAACGAGATCCATATAGAAATTTTGCTCTAAATTTATAGTTCTACATGTCTTTGATAAAAAAAAAATGTTTGGGTAAAAAAAAATGGTTTGGGTAAAAGTTATAGCGTTTACAAACTATGGTACAAAAATGTGAATTTCCGCTTTTTGAAGCAGCTCTGACTTTCTGAGCACTTGTCATGTTTCCTGAGGTTCTACAATGGCCAGACAGTACAAACACCCCACAAATGACCCCATTTCGGAAAGTACACACCCTAAGGTATTCGCTGATGGGCATAGTGAGTTCATAGAACTTTTTATTTTTTGTCACAAGTTAGCGGAAAATGATGATTTTTTTTTTTTTTTTCTTACAAAGTCTCATATTCCACTAACTTGTGACAAAAAATAAAAACTTCTATGAACTCACTATGCCCATCACGAAATACCTTGGGGTCTCTTCTTTCCAAAATGGGGTCACTTGTGGGGTAGTTATACTGCCCTGGCATTTTAGGGGCCCAAATGTGTGGTAAGGAGTTTGAAATCAAATTCTGTAAAAAATGACCTGTGAAATCCGAAAGGTGCTCTTTGGAATATGGGCCCCTTTGCCCACCTAGGCTGCAAAAAAGTGTCACACATCTGGTATCTCCGTACTCAGGAGAAGGTGGGGAATGTGTTTTGGGGTGTCTTTTTACATATACCCATGCTGGGTGAGATAAATATCTTGGTCAAATGCCAACTTTGCATAAAAAAATGGGAAAAGTTGTCTTTTGCCAAGATATTTCTCTCACCCAGCATGGGTATATGTAAAATGACACCCCAAAACACATTCCCCACCTTCTCCTGAATACGGCAATACCAGATGTGTGACACTTTTTTGCAGCCTAGGTGGGCAAAGGGGCCCATATTCCAAAGAGCACCTTTCGGATTTCACAGGTCATTTTTTACAGAATTTGATTTCAAACTCCTTACCACACATTTGGGCCCCTAGAATGCCAGGGCAGTATAACTACCCCACAAGTGACCCCATTTTGGAAAGAAGACACCCCAAGGTATTCCGTGAGGGGCATGGCAAGTTCCTAGAATTTTTTATTTTTTGTCACAAGTTAGTGGAAAATGATGATTTTTTTTTTTTTTTTTCATACAAAGTCTCATATTCCACTAACTTGTGACAAAAAATAAAAACTTCCATGAACTCACTATGCCCATCAGCGAATACCTTGGGGTCTCTTCTTTCCAAAATGGGGTCACTTGTGGGGTAGTTATACTGCCCTGGCATTCTAGGGGCCCAAATGTGTGGTAAGGAGTTTGAAATCAAATTCTGTAAAAAATGACCTGTGAAATCCGAAAGGTGCTCTTTGGAATATGGGCCCCTTTGCCCACCTAGGCTGCAAAAAAGTGTCACACATCTGGTATCTCCGTACTCAGGAGAAGGTGGGGAATGTGTTTTGGGGTGTCATTTTACATATACCCATGCTGGGTGAGATAAATATCTTGGTCAAATGCCAACTTTGTATAAAAAAATGGGAAAAGTTGTCTTTTGCCAAGATATTTCTCTCACCCAGCATGGGTATATGTAAAGTGACACCCCAAAACACATTCCCCACCTTCTCCTGAGTACGGAGATACCAGATGTGTGACACTTTTTTGCAGCCTAGGTGGGCAAAGGGGCCCATATTCCAAAGAGCACCTTTCGGATTTCACAGGTCATTTTTTACAGAATTTGATTTCAAACTCCTTACCACACATTTGGGCCCCTAGAATGCCAGGGCAGTATAACTACCCCACAAGTGACCCCATTTTGGAAAGAAGAGAACCCAAGGTATTCGCTGATGGGCATAGTGAGTTCATGGAAGTTTTTATTTTTTGTCACAAGTTAGTGGAATATGAGACTTTGTATGAAAAAAAAAAAAAAAAAAAATCAGCATTTTCCACTAACTTGTGACAAAAAATAAAAAATTCTAGGAACTCGCCATGCCCCTCAGGGAATACCTTGGGGTGTCTTCTTTCCAAAATGGGGTCACTTGTGGGGTAGTTATACTGCCCTGGCATTTTCCAGGGGCCCTAATGTGTGGTAAGTAGGTAAATGACCTGTGAAATCCTAAAGGTGCTCTTTGGAATGTGGGCCCCTTTGCCCACCTAGGCTGCAAAAAAGTGTCACACATGTGGTATCGCCGTATTCAGGAGAAGTTGGGGAATGTGTTTTGGGGTGTCAATTTACATATACCCTTGCTGGGTGAGAGAAATATCTTGGCAAATGACAACTTTTCCCATTTTTTTATACAAAGTTGGCATTTGACCAAGATATTTCTCTCACCCAGCATGGGTATATGTAAAATGACACCCCAAAACACATTCCCCACCTTATCCTGAGTACGGCGATACCAGATGTGTGACACTTTTTTGCAGCCTAAATGCGCAAAGGGGCCCAAATTCCTTTTAGGAGGGCATTTTTAGACATTTGGATACCAGACTTCTTCTCACGCTTTGGGGCCCCTAGAATGCCAGGGCAGTATAAATACCCCACATGTGACCCCATTTTGGAAAGAAGACACCCCAAGGTATTCAATGAGGGGCATGGCGAGTTCATAGAAATTTTTTTTTTTTGGCACAAGTTAGCGGAAATTGATATTTTTAATTTTTTTCTCACAAAGTCTCCCGTTCCGCTAACTTGGGACAAAAATTTCAATCTTTCATGGACTCAATATGCCCCTCACGGAATACCTGGGGGTGTCTTCTTTCCGAAATGGGGTCACATGTGGGGTATTTATACTGCCCTGGCATTCTAGGGGCCCTAAAGCGTGAGAAGAAGTCTGGAATATAAATGTCTAAAAAATTTTACGCATTTGGTTTCCGTGAGGGGTATGGTGAGTTCATGTGAGATTTTATTTTTTGACACAAGTTAGTGGAATATGAGACTTTGTAAGAAAAAAATAAAAAAATTCCGCTAACTTGGGCCAAAAAAATGTCTGAATGGAGCCTTACAGAGGGGTGATCAATGACAGGGGGAGTGATCAATGACAGTGGGGTGATCAATGACAGGGGGGGTGATCAATGACAGGGGGGTGATCAATGACAGGGGGGTGATCAGGGAGTCTATATGGGGTGATAACCACAGTCATTGATCACGCCCGTGTAAGGCTTCATTCAGACGTCCGTATGCGTTTTGCGGATCCGATCCATCTATCAGTGGATCCGTAAAAATCATGCGGACGTCTGAATAGAGCTTTACAGGGGGGTAATCAATGACAGGGGGGTAATCAATGACAGGGGGGTGATCAGGGAGTCTATATGGGGTGATCACCACAGTCATTGATCACGCCCCTGTAAGGCTTCATTCAGACGTCCGTATGCGTTTTGCGGATCCGATCCATCTATCAGTGCATCCGTAAAAATCATGCGGACATCTGAATGGAGCTTTACAGGGGGGTAATCAATGACAGGGGGGTGATCAGGGAGTCTATATGGGGTGATCACCACAGTCATTGATCACGCCCCTGTAAGGCTTCATTCAGACGTCCGGATGCGTTTTGCGGATCCGATCCATCTATCAGTGGATCCGTAAAAATCATGCGGACTTCTGAATGGAGCTTTACAGGGGGGTAATCAATGACAGGGGGGTAATCAATGACAGGGGGGTGATCAGGGAGTCTATATGGGGTGATCACCACAGTCATTGATCACGCCCCTGTAAGGCTTCATTCAGACGTCTGGATGCGTTTTGCGGATCCGATCCATCTATCAGTGCATCCGTAAAAATCATGCGGACATCTGAATGGAGCTTTACAGGGGGTTGATCAATGACAGGGGGGTGATCACCACAGTCATTGATCATGCCCCTGTAAGGCTTCATTCAGACGTCCGGATGCGTTTTGCGCATCGGATCCATCTATCAGTGCATCCGTAAAAATCATGCGGACATCTGAATGGCGCTTTACAGGGGGGTGATCAGGGAGTCTATATGGGGTGATCACCACAGTCATTGATCATGCCACTGTAAGGCTTCATTCAGACGTCCGGATGCGTTTTGCGGATCGGATCCATCTATCAGTGGATCCGTAAAAATCATGCGGACATCTGAATGGAGCTTTACAGGGGGGTGATCAATGACAGGGGGGTAATCAATGACAGGGGGGTGATCAATGACAGGGGGGTGATCAGGGAGTCTATATGGGGTGATCATGGGTGATCAGGGGCTAATAAGGGGTTAATAAGTGACGGGGGGGGGGGGGGTGTAGTGTAGTGTAGTGGTGCTTGGTGCTACTTTACTGAGCTACCTGTGTCCTCTGGTGGTCGATCCAAACAAAGGGGACCACCAGAGGACCAGGTAGCAGGTATATTAGACGCTGTTATCAAAACAGCGTCTAATATACCTGTTAGGGGTTAAAAAAAACACATCTCCAGCCTGCCAGCGAACGATCGCCGCTGGCAGGCTGGAGATCAACTCTCTTACCTTCCGTTCCTGTGAGCGCGCGCGCCTGTGTGCGCGCGTTCACAGGAAATCTCGGCCATCGCGAGATGACGCGTATATGCGTGACTGTGCGCAGCGCTGCCACCTCCGGAACGCGAATCTGCGTTAGGCGGTCCGGAGGTGGTTAAAGGCTGGAACATTTTGAAGTGGCCATCGCAGTCACCAGACTTAAATCCGATTGAGAACCTCTGGTGAGACTTAAAGAAAGCAGTTGCAGCGCGCAAGCCTAAGAATGTGACTGAACTGGAGGCTTTTGCCCATGAAGAATTGGCGAAGATACCCGTAGATCGCTGCAAGACACTTGTGTCAAGCTATGCTTCACGTTTAAAAGCTGTTATAACTGGAAAAGGATGTTGTACTAAGTACTAAGATTGAATGTCACTTGGGGGTTGAAAAAAACTGATAATGATGTGAGCACAGAAAAGACATTTGTGGTTATTTCATTATAAATGTTATGTTATATTTGTCTGACTTACAAGTGCCTCTTTGATTTAATTGTAAACAAGATGACTGAAATGATCAAAATCAATGTCAAACTGGCCAAAACACTCAATTTCAGTGGGGGTTGAATAATTTTGAACACAACTGTAGTGCCAGCTCCCCCATAGTGCCAGCTCCCCCATAGTGCCAGCCCCCAATAATGCCAGCTCCCCATAGTGCCAGCCCCCCCCCATAGTGCTAGCTCCCCCATAGTGCCAGCCCCCCCATAGTGCCAGCTCCCCCCATAGTGCCAGCCCCCCATAGTGCCAGCCCCCCCATAGTGCCAGCCCCCCCTATAGTGCCAGCTCCCCCTATAGTGCCAGCTCCCCCCATAGTGCTAGCTCCCCCCATAGTGCTAGCTCCCCCATAGTGCCAGCCCCCCCTATAGTGCCAGGTCGCCCCCCCTATAGTGCCAGGCCACCCCCCCAAAGCAACCTCTCCTCCTCTCCACATCAATTCATCAGCCCCCGGCCCCCCCGAGTGATTGTCCTGAATGAGCCTAAAAAAACCCACTTTTCCTTCTGCTCCTGGAACTGGAATGGACGCTGGCCGGGCTCCGCCTCCTCCACTCTGCTCCTCTCTCCTCCAGGCTCCAGTGATCTGCTGTCGGCTGTTCAAGGCTGCGCACAGCTGTGTGACGTCACTCACAAACTGCCTTACGCCTGTGCGCAGCCCTGCACAGACACAGCCGAGGACCAGGAAGCGCCGGTGAGTACAAACTTCAAAGCCTTCACCGCGGCTTCCTTGTCCCGGACCGGTCGCTCTGTGCTCAGACAGCACAGCGGCCGTTTTAAGTGCTTTAGGGCGGCCGTCCCAGCCCGCCCCTGCAGGAATAAGAAAAAAAAATAAAATTTTTTTGTTAAAGACGGCCCAGCGGCCGTTTTTTTAGGGCGGCCTGGGGGGCAATTGCCCCCCTGCCCAGCCCGCCCCTGCTGAGCGCTGTGACCACTGCGCAGGGCTGAGGCCTATCTTCTGGTGTAGTATTCAAAGCCACCGGTGCCATACTAACAGGACTTCCTGAAATTTTGCATTTATTGTTTGCTTATACCTTTGTGCATTTGATAGAGCAATGTGCTGTTACTTGTAGTTCTATTTTAATGTGTTTCAGCTAAGGTAGCGTGCACCTGCATTCTTATATCTATAAATTATGGAGGTGCTGGTTTGGTTATTATTATTTTTTTACCTTTTCTTTTTTTTCTTTTTATTATTAACGCCATATCAGCATGGCTTTGTGAGGGATCGGTCATGTCAAACTAATTTAATCAGTTTCTATGAGGAGGTAAGTTCTAGACTTGACAGCGGCGAATCAATGGATGTCGTGTATCTGGACTTCTCCAAAGCATTTGACACTGTACCACATAAAAGGTTAGTATATAAAATGAGAATGCTCGAACTGGGAGAAAACGTCTGTATGTGGGTAACTAACTGGCTCAATGATAGAAAACAGAGGGTGGTTATTAGTGGTACACACTCAGATTGGGTCACTGTCACTAGTGGAGTACCTCAGGGGTCAGTATTGGGCCCTATTCTCTTCAATATATTTATTAATGATCTTGTAGAAGGCTTGCATAGTAAAGTATCAATTTTGCAGATGACACTAAACTGTGCAAAGTAATTAACACTGAAGAGGACAGTATACTACTACAGAGGGATCTGGATAGATTGGAGGCTTGGGCAGATAAGTGGCAGATGAGGTTTAACACTGACAAATGTAAAGTTATGCACATGGGAAGGAATAATGCAAGTCACCCGTACATACTAAATGGTAAAACACTCGGTAACACTGACATGGAAAAGGATCTAGGAACTTTAATAAACAGCAAACTAAGCTGCAAAAACCAGTGTCAGGCAGCTGCTGCCAAGGCCAATAAGATAATGGGTTGCATCAAAAGGGGCATAGATGCCCGTGATGAGAACATATTCCTACTACTTTACAAATCATTAGTCAGACCACACATGGAGTACTGTGTACAGTTCTGGGCTCCAGTGAACAAGGCAGACATAGCAGAGCAGGAGAGGGTCCAGAGGAGGGCAACTAAAGTAATAACTGGAATGGGGCAACTACAGTACCCTGAAAGATTATCAAAATTAGGGTTATTCACTTTAGAAAAAAGACGACTGAAGGGAGATCTAATTACTATGTATAAATATATCAGGGGTCAGTACAGAGATCTATCCCATCAGCTATTTATCCCCAGGACTGTGACTGTGACGAGGGGACATCCTCTGCGTCTGGAGGAAAGAAGGTTTGTACACAAACATAGAAGAGGATTCTTTACGGTAAGAGCAGTGAGACTATGGAACTCTCTACCTGAGGAGGTGGTGATGGTGAGTACAATAAAGGAATTCAAGAGGGGCCTGGATGAATTTCTGGAGTGTAATAATATTACAGGCTATAGCTACTAGAGAGGGGCCTGGATGAATTTCTGGAGTGTAATAATATTACAGGTTATAGCTACTAGAGAGGGGTCGTTGATCCAGGGAGTTATTCTGATTGCCTGATTGGAGTCGGGAAATAATTTTTTATTCCCCTAAAGTGAGGAAAATTGGCTTCTACCTCACAGTTTTTTTTTTGCCTTCCTCTGGATCAACTTGCAGGATGACAGGCCGAACTGGATGGACAAATGTCTTTTTTCGGCCTTATGTACTATGTACTATGTTACTATTTATTTATTTTAGATTTCTATTACAGTTAGCAGTCAGAAGTTTTGGCTACCATGGCTCTTCAGTTGTTCTTTTTCAGACCACTTTTGGTAGGTACTAACCACTACATATTAGAAACACCCCTGTCATCCAGTCATCATAATTTTGCCCTTGGCATACTCACTCATATAATTGCACTTTTCCATCTTTGAATATATATGTTTGAAGAACTGACTGCTTGCTTGCTTACTAACATATGCTTCCCCTTTCAGTTGCCATTGTTATGACATAATCTATATTATTTTCAACAGCAGTGCAACAGAAATAGTGTAAAGGGGTGCTGAAAAAATAGTGTACAGTGCCACTTATTCCCTTAAAGCTTTCTACATGTGTATATACAGTATAAAGATGTATTAGTCATGTCAAGTTACAGCTTTAAAGGCTATGTATATCTTCAGGGGCACTTTTTTATGATTGCATTTTACTCACACATTCTGACACTGACGGACACATTCTGCCAAATGGATCCGTCCTGGCACACAATTTAAGTCAATGGGGATGGACCCGTTTTCACTGACACAATCTGGCACAATAGAAAACTGATCCGTCCTCCATTGACTTTTAATGGTGTTCAAGACGGATTAGTCTTGGCTATGTTAAAGATACTTACTTACTACTTTTTTGCAGCCAGTGTCCGAGATAACGATTTGCGCCCCCGTGATTCTCGTGAGAACTCGGGCTTGTACTGTGACGTCATGCGCTTTACGTCTGATATGCGCATGCACTGTTACAACATGAGGACGCGGTCATATCAGGTGAGTGGGTATTTAAACTGGTGGCGGTAATCTATGCACGCTGCTGGTCATCACATTGGCCACTATCGCCACAGCCATTGTGCTACTTGTTTTCTCCCCTGATGAACCTTCATATTGAAGTTGGGGAAACGCGTCGGGATACCATGAATAAGGGACTCATATTGGGCTTTCTGACCATCGTTTATTAGGCATTCCTACTTTGGGATACTCCAGGTTACGCTTATAAGTAAGATAGTTCTCCCACCCAGGGGTGCTGTCCTGCTTTAGGTAGGGAGAGTATAGGCTGTTAGGGATAGATATCCCATTCCTGCCTATTTGTGTTTGTGTGCCGCAAGCTTCCTTCATCATATCCTTGCTGGGTCATCACGATTTATCACCATTTGACATCTATCAAGAATTGGTGACCGAATCATGGACGCAATATCCCCCATACTATCCCACCTATGATCTACGGTATCGTTAGTAACCGCATAGCGGTAACCCTTCAGTCGCTTTGCCTTCAATGATTTGAATTTCCAGTTGGTTATTAGTGATGAGCAGGAGGTGCCATATTCGATTTTGCAATATTTAGCGAATATTTGTTTGAATATTCGTCAATATATTAGTCGAAATCGAATATTCTTCATTATTCTATATATTCGCATTGCAAATTAAACTTTGAGTTCCTAATGGTTGTCCTAATGCTAGATCTGACGAAGATAAAGAATATCACGAATATAGCACTATATTCTCAATCTTCATTATACTCTAGAAAGCCAAGTTTATTTCGCAATGCGATTAATATAACCTCTATTACTCGCATTGCGAATTCAACTTAGAGCTGGGTTCCTAAAGGCTGTATTGCTAGAATTGACGCCGTGCGCTTCATGCCGCCGCTGCTGTACAGTGATACACTCGTATAGATCATACGAGTGTATCACTGTACAGCAGCGGCGGCATGAAGCGCACGGAGTCATAGCAACCAATGACGCCGTGCGCTCCTGCTGTCAGAAGGAATCCCGGCCGGGTTAGCACGGACCGCTCTCGGCCGCGGAACATGGCCGTGTGCATGAGGCCTTAGTCCAGTGAGGCAACGCTATGTGTAGGCCTTGAACTACAATGGAAACTTACCATCTGCCTGCTGCTGCTGTTGTCCTGATTTTTGAGAGTTCTGTGTAGGCCTTATACTCCACTATTACCAATAACTGCTGCAATTATCCTGACCACTATGAGTTCTCCATAGGCCTTATACTCCACCGTTAACAAAGACTGCTGCTATTATCCTCACCAGTATGAGTTCTGTGTAGGCCTTATACTACCCAATTTCCATGTGCTGTATGTCATGATACTGATGAGTTTCGGCTGGAAAAAATTTGCCTTAATGTAACCAGAGTTGTTAAAATAAAACAGAAAACCAAAAATGATTTAAAACAAAACCACACTTTATAAATAAAATATAAAAAAATTGT
This sequence comes from Bufo bufo, assembly GCF_905171765.1. Classification (NCBI taxonomy): domain Eukaryota; kingdom Metazoa; phylum Chordata; class Amphibia; order Anura; family Bufonidae; genus Bufo; species Bufo bufo. The sequence continues at coordinate 408,691,281 of NC_053390.1, read as the reverse complement.
TTTAACAAACATAAAATAAAAAATAAATAAAACTAAGGCAAGGCTTTCAGGACATCATGCTGGTTGAGCAGCTCTGCTATGGCCTTCTGATGCCACTCCTCCATGGCCTTCATTTCTTGAGTAAACTTCAGCCTGACAGCCCTCATCCGCCTGGAGTGCTTCCGATGCAGCATAATAATTTTTTTTTTTCATTTCTTTTAGTACTGCCCAAAAAATAAATTTGACAATCAGATTAAATAGCTTTTATTGATTAGTGTATAAAGTAGCTGGGCAATAAAATCGCAATCAGTTATATAGTCCTTTACTTAGGAATATTTCAATAGAGGATTTAAATTTTTTTTGTGGGATGAGTTGACTGTTTGATTGGTACTATTTTTGGGGGCAGATGTCTTTTCTATTGCTTGGTGTTGCTATTTTTGATATGTAAGCTGACAAAAAAAAGGCACATTTTTTTGGGCGCTGCTTTATTGTTTTTTTTTTCAGTGTTCAACAGAGGGGTTAAGTCATGTGATAATTTTTAATGAGCACGTTAATAGGGACGCGGCAATTCCATAATATGTCAACTTTTTTTTATATTTAACTTTTGCACAATAACAGCAGTTTAGAGGCCCTGAAAAACAGATTTTACTGTCTCCATTGTCTGAGAGTCATATTTTCTTTTCATATTGTCTCAAGTAGTGTATCATTTATTGCGGGATGAGGTGACGGTTTGATTGGTACTATTTTGGGGTGCATACGCCTTTTTGATCGCTTGGGGTTAGAATTTATGTCATGGAACGTTACAAAATATCTCAATAAAATATGTCTGTTTTTGACACTTTTTTAAAATAATTTTTGTATGGGATTTGCCAAAGGGTTAACGTCACGCTATATTTTTATAGAGCAGGTTTTTACGGATGGCTATACCAATTATGTGTACTTTTATTATTTAAGTAATTTTTAGATTGCATAAATGAATATATATGAGAAAATACCATTTCTAATTTATTTTTCTTTTAAATTTTTCTTTTTATTGTCTTTCAATTTTTTTATGACTTTTTTTTATATTTATATATTTTTATTTATCAAGACCCATCTGGATCCTGAAGATCCATTGGGTCTGATCACTACACAGAGCATTGCAATAGTCATCTATTGTAATAAACTGTATTGTCAGTGCTACACTTACACTAAGGCTGATCAGACCTCAGGGTCTGATCAGCCTTAGGTAAATGGCAACTAGGACGCCTTTGTAAGGCGCCCGGGTGCCATGGCAACAATCTTGCCGTTGCGGCAGCAGTGACCGCAAGATGGAAGAGAGAGGGAGCTCCCTCCCTCTCAACCACATAGATGTCGCTGGCCTGAAACAGGCTTTTTTTTTAAGTGCTGCGCTACGATTGGTTAGTCTGCAGAGACAAAACAATCGGAGCGCTTACTAGCAAGGGAACACTCTGATTGTTCCTTTGCCGGCTTACCACGTGTGTCTGCTTCTGGGGAGAACGGAGACTCTGGGGGTGGGACACTTTATAGTGTCACAGCCCCGGGAAGCAGTTTGGGCGTGGCCGTACGTCGAAATTCAGCAGGTCACTTGTTATTTGGTCGTACAGTTATGTCAGAAAGCATGAATGGATTAAAGGATAAAGATTTAACATGTTTATTATTGTTTGCTGGAATAAATTGACACCAGTGACTGAGTTAAAGCACCCACAACACATATTATTTACCCTCCTGGCGGGGGGTGGTCACCAGCTCCTCCTCCTCATTCTCCTCATAAGAACCGGGGTGGTCTGGGGGTCCGGCATCCTCATGCTGTGGAATAGGGTCAGAGGGTCCGGCCCGCTCCTGCTCCTCCTCCTCCGACACCTCCTCCTCCACCACCACTGCCTTTTTTGAAGGCCTGCAGCAGACCGAGGGGATGGGATCACCTATAATGACAACATTTTCATAAGTTATAAAAACCTCATAAAGCATAAATTAGGTTTTTATAACAAATCGCCAGGACCGGATGGCATACACCCCCATATCCTTAGGGAATTAAGTAATGTCATAGCCAGACCCTTATTTCTGATATTTGCAGACTCTATACTGACAGGGAATGTCCCACAGCAAATGTGGTGCCAATATTCAAAAAGGGTCCAAAAACAGAGCCTGGAAACTATAGGCCGGTAAGTTTAACATCTGTTGTGGGTAAACTGTTTGAAGGTTTTCTGAGAGATGCTATGTTAGAGCATCTCAACGGAAATAAGCAAATAACGCCATTCCAGCATGGCTTCATGAGAGATCGGTCATGCCAAACTAATTTAATCAGTTTCTATGAGGAGGTAAGTACTAGACTTGACAGCGGCGAATCAATGGATGTCGTATATCTGGACTTCTCCAAAGCATTTGACACTGTACCACATAAAAGGTTAGTATATAAAATGAGAATGCTCGGACTGGGAGAAAACGTCTGTAAGTGGGTAAGTAACTGGCTGAGGGATAGAAAACAGAGTGTGGTTATTAACGCTACACACTCAGATTGGGTCACTGTCACTAGTGGAGTACCTCAGGGGTCAGTATTGGGCCCTATTCTCTTCAATATATTTATTAATGATCTTGTAGAAGGCTTGCATAGTAAAATATTAATTTTCGCAGATGACACTAAACTGTGCAAAGTAATTAACACTGAAGAGGACAGTATACTACTACAGAGGGATCTGGATAGATTGCAGGCTTGGGCAGATAAGTGGCAGATGAGGTTTAACACTGACAAATGTAAAGTTATGCACATGGGAAGGAATAATGCAAGTCACCCGTACATACTAAATGGTAAAACACTCGGTAACACTGACATGGAAAAGGATCTAGGAATTTTAATAAACAGCAAACTAAGCTGCAAAAACCAGTGCCAGGCAGCTGCTGCCAAGGCCAATAAGATAATGGGTTGCATTAAATGGGGCATAGATGCCCGTGATGAGAACATAGTCCTACTACTTTACAAATCATTAGTCAGACCACACATGGAGTACTGTGTACAGTTCTGGGCTCCTGTGAACAAGGCAGACATAGCAGAGCTGGAGAGGGTCCAGAGGAGGGCAACTAAAGTAATAACTGGAATGGGGCAACTACAGTACCCTGAAAGATTATCAAAATTAGGGTTATTCACGTTAGAAAAAAGACGACTGAGGGGAGATCTAATTACTATGTATAAATATATCAGGGGTCAGTACAGAGATCTCTCCCATCATCTATTTATCCCCAGGACTGTGACTGTGACGAGGGGACATCCTCTGCGTCTGGAGGAAAGAAGCTTTGTACACAAACATAGAAAAGGATTCTTTACGGTAAGAGCAGTGAGACTATGGAACTCTCTTCCTGAGGAGGTGGTGATGGTGAGTACAATAAAGGAATTCAAGAGGGGCCTGGATGTATTTCTGGAGTGTAATAATATTACATGCTATAGCTACTAGAGAGGGGTCGTTGATCCAGGGAGTTATTCTGATTGCCTGATTGGAGTCGGGAAGGAATTTTTTATTCCCCTAAAGTGGGGAAAATTGGCTTCTACCTCACAAATTTTTTTTTTTGCCTTCCTCTGGATCAACTTGCAGGATAACAGGCCGAACTGTACGGACAAATGTCTTTTTTTGGCCTTATGTACTATGATTGATTTCAGCAGGCACCCAGTTCCGATCACCGCCCGCCGCGTGGCGGAGATCGGAACTACACATGACGTACTGGTACGTCATGTGTCCTTAAGGTGTTAAAAACCCATAAAACTGGGGTGGCATTGCTTTTATTTTGCAATTTTTGTCCATTTTGCATTTTGTTTGGCTTCCCAATACATCATATGCAATATTAAATGGCGGTATTAGAAAGTACAACTTGTCCCACAAAAAACAAGCCCTCTTATGGCTATGTGAACAGACAAATAAAAAAATTATGGCTCTTTGAAGGCAGTGAGCGAAATAAAAGGCTAACTAAAAAACCTGTGGCTTTGACAGGGTTAATATGCACTGAAGCTAGATAACATGTGAATTTGTATAAATACATTGAAATAACAAGCATATCATATGTAATACAGTGCTGTAATGTGGAATTACTTACAGTGATCAGGAGATCTTCCTCGACTTCTTTAAAATAGCTCGAGACCATTTTCACGCGAGTCACACACGAGTAATGCACTGCACTTCAAACTTCTACCTGTCAACAAACTCGCAAGACAAAGCCACGCCCGTTTAGGCTCACACAAATATTTCAATGAAGAATTCTCGCGATAGAAACACCATGTGCATATTGCGATTGCAACTTAGGCAACTTCCTATTGGTTGCCTTGATAGAATGAACGATTATTGAGAATATACCCCTCTGTAAGTTGGATGCGCAATGCGAGTAAACTTAGTTTACTCGCATTGCGCACACAACTTAGTTCTAGGCAAAGTTTTCCTAATAATGGTTGGCTTGCTAGAATTAACGAATATGATGAATACGAATATAGCGCTATATTCTCTATATTCGTTAATTCTAACAAGCCAACCATTAGGAACGTTGCCTATACACAAAATTAAGTTGTGTGCGCAATGCGAGTAATTTAAGTAAGTTTACTCGCATTGCGCATCCAACTTTTACCATGGTTTAGATAACTGTGATTCTCACATCCGACAGTACATTCTAGCATGGAGGCGTTCCCATGGTGATGGGGACGCTCCATGCGCACGGGAAGTCGGCACTCGGCAGACTTGGCAACGGCACTGACTGGAGCGGGCAAGGAGCATGGAGTCCCCCGGACATATAAGAAGAACTGCTTTTGGGAAGTGGGAACAACTTTTAAAAACAATATGAATATTCTAATTAACAAATATATAGCACTATATTCTAAATATTCGTGAATTAGCGAAGTGCCGATATTCGTGATTAAAATTCGCTATTCGAATATTCGCGCTCAACACTATTGGTTATCCTTACCTATATTCTGATTATCTACTTTGTATATTTGTTTATTTGGTGGGTCTTATTTTAACCTCTATATTAAAAGTGACGTTTTAAAGGGTACATTTACTAGCTTCAGTGATATATTTGTTTACCTACCCTACCTTATCTATATATGCAGTGACTTTGTTTCCAAGTTATGGCTAGTTTTCTGACTGGACCAGTTAACACTGATCAATGGTTTATTGAAGCGTCACAGGTCTTTTCTGATAAAGAACTGGACCAGGGTTCTTCACATATAAGTAACCTTAAAACACTCTTTCAAGAATTATATATTGGCTACAAGAATAACATTAAGTCTTGGTAGGAGATAATGTCACTGGAAAATTACATCAAAGCCAAAATTGCACCTAAGGGATTGAGAATTCCACTTATTCCTGCAGTTTGCTCCCAGACTCCTGAGTTACTTGATAGATGGCAACAAATCTTGACTGAGAGTTCAATCAATCTGATGACTGCTTTTATCTGAAGAAAAAGTGACTCTCTCTAAAACATCTAAGTCATTAAAAGAATTGATTGAAACTACTCTAAAGTATAAAACTGATCCTGAATTCTCCAGGCGTGAATTACGTTTGCAGACTTCAGTTGAAAGATTTCAGTCATCTATCAAGGAACGTAAACACAAACAATTTAGGAGGGATCTATTGGATTTTAAAGAGAAAAGGGCCAATCCACAACTTACGGATAATAAGAAACCAACCTCATATACTGAGGTTTCTTTCTCTGAACCCAATATTTCTGATACTGAATATTTGGTGAGGTGACTAAAAAAATATAAGAATAAACGTGGTCGAGGAGGAAGCCCTAGTGGTCGAGCAGGCAGATGGAATCCCCAAAACACAGCTGGATCAAGAATTCATCACAGTCCTATCAACAATCTGGTTCTTCGGGGGATTTTTTGGAAACAGGGGGGTCGACCCCTTATCATTTAAGGGACCGCCCCCAGACAAAATAAATTATATTCGTACCCCGTTAGACCATGGGCAGATTATCAATCTAACAGATAGATCATTTAATAGTAATGAAGTCAGCTTGCTTTGTAAGGGCATCTCCTTTGTTCCCACTACCAGATATAATTCATTTGGGTGGGTTAAGGATTTGAACCTGTTCTGTCGTAGACTCAGATGGCACAAATTCTTTGTTAACAGTGATCTCAAAGAGAGCTTAGAACTGGGGTTATCAGTTGAAGACCTCCCGGGAGCTAGATTACTTGCAGATTCATTAAAGGAGGGTGAACAAAGATAGGGGTTGGGTCCTTTTACTAGTTTGAGACCCATAAGTACTAAAACCCCCCCTCCTTATGACACTAATAACATTGATTTATTTTTACAATTAGTCACTAGAGAGTTTGAGAGAATCGAGTCTACCCATTGTGAAGTTGAGTCTAACCTTACTAAATCTGAAATTCAAGCCTTGAGGACCCTGGAACGTGATGCTAATATCATCATTAAGCCATCAGATAAAGGGGGCAACCTCGTCATCCTTAACCACTCACAATATCAGAAGATATGTAACAATATACTTAAAGATACATCTTCCTATATCCAACTTGAATGAGATCCCACTCTAGTATTTCAACTTGGACTGGAAAAGATCTCATGAAGAAATGAAATATATGTTTAACAATAAACCTGATACCCACCTTTTACTTATTACCTAAGATTCATAAGGGAGTTAATCCTTTAAAAGGGTGCCCCACAGTGGCAGGAATTGACTCCCTTTCTCATAGAGTGGGTATCTATGTTGATAATGTTCTAAGAGATTTCGTTGTGGCCCTTCCGTCCTATATTAAAGGATACCATGGACCTGCTCAATAGATTGGAAGGATTGGTGGTCGAGAATGATGTCTTTCTGGCATCAATAGACGTTGAGGCTTTGTATGGCAATATCCCCCATGACAAAGGGTTGATAGCGGTGCAATATTTTCTGAAATCACGTGACTTACACTGTATACCACACAATGATTTTGTGGTTAATATCCTCAATTTTGTCTTGAGACACAATTATTTCTTGTTTGGCCAAAAATTCTTCCACCAGCTCAGGGGCACTGCAATGGGTAGTGCCTGTGCGCCTACCTATGCAAATTTGTTCCTGGGCTGGTGGGAGGACACCATTGTCTTCGCCGATGATCAATGGTGGACACCCTATATCATTTTCTGGGGCCGCTTCATAGATTACATTTTTGTCCTATTGAGTGGCCACAGAGAGGCCTTTTTGGAATTCATGTTGGTCCTTAAAACCAATATTGCATGATGACCATATATTATTTCTTGATCTTAATATTAGGTTACTGGATGGTGTCATTCATAAACGGACTTACAGAAAGCCTACTGCTACCAACAGCCTTCTTCGCTGGGAGAGCCATCATCCAACCAGCCTTAGACGTGGTATACCGAAGGGACAATACCTTCGTATTAGAAGAAACTGTTCGTCCGTGAATGAATTTCACTATCAAACTAGGGATTTAAGAGATAGGACCTGTTGAGGGTAGCCCCTTTCTATGAACCTATCAGAGGCCTATAAGCATGCTTTACATAGGGATAGGTCTGAACTCCTGATTCCACAGTCAGCTAGGAGAAATGAAGAACCTAACTCATCCCTGTGAATCATAGGGACCTTTGACAACAAAAGCAGAAAGGTACGTGAGATTCTTAACAGATACTGGGACATTATCAAAATGGACCCCGATCTAAGAGATATTCTACCAGATCATCCGGCAATTTCCTACAGAAAAGGTAGATCTCTAAGAGATCGCCTAATTCATAGCCATTATTCACTTCCCAAACAGCAGGGTATGTGGTTGGCTACCAAGATCTGTGGTATGTTTAGATGCTGTGGCTGCATTGCTTGTCCATATGTTAACAGGACCAAGAAATCGCCGCCTTCCTCACCTCAGCCCCGCCTCCGCAATCGTCCGGTCGCTCAGCTTATGCCTAGTGCGCACGCGCGGGATCTGGCAGAGGGACTGGGGCTGAGGTGAGGAAGGCGACACTATTGAAAGGGAGGACGGCGATTTCTAGTGGGAAGGCGGCGCTGGGCACCAGACGAAGATGGCTGCAGCCGGGCACCCTGTATGAAGCGACGTCCCCTTGGGCACATTAGGTAGGTGAATGACAGGTTATAAAAACCTGTTTTATATGCTAATAGAGCCACAGGCACATTTAATAAGGTCAATTTCGGATTCAGGGTATTAGTAGGGACCTGGCCATATGTTTAGGTTATAGGCCTCAAATCTCATGACAGAATCCCTTTAAATTCTGTGTGATCGAAAAGGTGCGTCCATCCCCTAGATTTAGATAAAATAATTTTACAGAAAGAAGAAGCATAGACGTTTAGACTTAAGTCTATGAGTCCCCTGGGTCTCAATGAATCTATATCTTATACTTGTTTTCTGTGACAACATTTACCCTGGCCTTCAATATAGATCTATTGTGTGTTTTTACTGTATACTTTGGGTCCATCTGGATTTATTTGATCTTCATGATCTAATTTCCACTTACATTCATCTATTTTGGTCAAGGATAATTTTAATGTATGAGGTATCATACTCTTGGTCTTTGTTTGGACAAGAATTTCCCATATATGTACTTCCTTTGACCTTATTCACCCACATACTTTAGGCCAATGATAATAATTGAGTTATCATATTTCTTGTTATTATATATCTATCCCGAACTGTGTAATGTTATCTTCGGACATTGTATACGCTGTCTGGTTGCCATGGTGCGGGGACGCAGGTATTAGGTTCGCCCCGCATCTACTTACTACTTTTTTGCAGCCAGTGTCCGAGATAACGCTTTGCACCCCGGGATTCTCGTGAGAACTCGGGCTTGTACTGTGATGTCATGCGCTTTACGTCTGATACGTGCATGCGCTGTCACAACATGAGGACGCGGTCATATCAGGTGACTAGGTATTTAAACTGGTGGCCGTAATCTATGCGCGCTGCTGGTCATCACATTGGCCACTATCGCCACAGCCATTGTGCTACTTGTTTTCTCCCCTGCTGAACCTTCATATTGAAGTTGGGGAAACGCGTCAGGAGACCATGAATAAGGGACTCATATTGGACTTTCTGACCATCGTTTATTAGGCATTCCTACTTTGGGATACTCCAGGTAGGGACTCTAATTCTAGGGGCAACGCTTATAAGTAGGATAGTTCTCCCACCCAGGGGTGCTGTCCTGCTTTAGGTAGGGAGAGTATAGATATCCCATTCCTGCCTATTTGTGTTTGTGTGCCGCAAGCTTCCTTCATCATATCCTTGCTGGGTCATCACGATTTATCACCATTTGACATCTATCAAGAATTGGTGACCGAATCATGGACGCAATATCCCCCATACTATCCCACCTATGATCTACGGTATCGTTAGTAACCGCATAGCGGTAACCCTTCAGTCGCTTTGCCTTCAATGATTTGAATTTCCAGTTGGTTATCTGTACCTATATTCTGATTATCTACTTTGTATATTTGTTTATTTGGTGGGTCTTATTTTAACCTCTATATTAAAAGTGACGTTTTAAAGGGTACATTTACTAGCTTCAGTGATATATTTGTTTACTTACCCTACCTTCTATATATGCAGTGACTTTATGTTAAAGATAATGCAAACTGATCCGTTCTGAACGGATGCAGACGTTTATATTATCTGAACGGATCCGTCCATGATGGATCCGCACAAAACGCAAGTGTGAAAGTATCCTTACTTTTACTTTCACTTCATGCTGGTCATCTAATAAACCTTATCTCTAAATTACTAAAAGGTCATAAACACTTATGTAAGCCACATTCTTATCAGTAAGATAAGAATTGAACTATAATGAGTGTTTAGCAGGTCAGAGATCAGAGCTAAGGAGCAGTTAGCTGAGCTGCCTGATGACAATCAGTAAAAACACATAGTCTTCTACTAGAGGATCTCAAGGCTGTACAGAGAAAGGGTCTAAAAATTTTAATAAAGGCCAAGTGAAAAACATGATTTGTAGCTCAGAATAAGTACAATTGAGTAAAACTTAATAAAATAAAATAAAATCCCCAAAGGTGTCCATAGCCTTTAAGTCCCTGATATTCTTACTAAGATATTGCATTGACTGCTTAGGAATTGCAGCCATTTTTAATTAGCTCCTGCATTTTCACAGACTCAAAAATAGACAGTTGCCTAATGGTAATGGTCTGTTATGACATTTTAAAAAGATAAAGGGTATGGAGTTGATTCCAAGTGTTGAATTTGCATTGGTAGCTGTTCAAGAGAGCTCACAATATGTGACCCAAACAGGTGTCAAAATGTTACTGTAAGTGTAAGTGAAATAGCCAGGCTTAAAAAAAAATCGATCATAGAGATAGCAGAAACATTAGGAATGCCCTAAACAACAATTTGGTACATTCTTTAAAAGAAGGAAAGCATTTTGGACTTGACAACACCAAAAGGATTGGAAGAGAAAGGCAGATAACTAAAGTGGAAGACTGCAGAATTTTTGTGGCAGTTTATATAGGCTATATTATGAAAATTGTGTCAGTCCAAATATTTTCGTACGCAAATGTGTGTATGTGCATAAATATGTTAAACTGAACAAAACAAAACTACAACAATACAACAACCTCAACAATTACAACATCCACATTTCTGACAGTGAAATGATTAAATTCTGTTGTCGACTGTTGAATTGCTGAACAGGGAAAATTAGAAGAAAAATGAAGTGCAGATCACATTAAGTAGCTGTTATTTTACCTCAGTGTGAGGATAGAGCAGAGTTGTAACAATACATTTTACTCCCTCTTCCTCTACATAAATCAAATTCATTACAAATTTTCCAAAACTTTCTAATTTCAGCGAATTCAAAGCATTTGTGATTTGTCCTGCATGAAATTCTCAAAATGCTGGCCACCATTTTATAGATCAGAGGACAGAGAAGAAGGTATCTACCATTTTGTCATAACTTATGCTTGTTTGGGATAGAAGAGCTTGAAAGGGGTTGGACCCCAGAGTATCATACACAACTTTCAGGGCACTTGGGTACTTTTGGGTTATATATATTTAGACAAAATCAAGTATGATGGCTTATTCGTCCTTATCGAACTGAAATGAATTTTGGGAAATTTGCTCCTCTTCATCAACTTCCCCCCTTTGCCTTTTTAGGGTTTATATATAATATGTGACACACAGAAATGTTTTCAATCATTTAAATGCCTAAAATGAAAAGTAATATGGCACCTCCTTGCTCATATTGGAGGTGAAGATAGAACATGTAGAAAAACTGTATGTGTGTTAACATCTTTGAACTGTTGATGATATGGCTAATTCTCCATTCAAAGGTTTTGTGGCAGCCTGGCAGCTAGATCTACATTATAAAATTCCACCAGTTTAAATTTTAGGGCAAGCTGCTATAATTTTTACCTTTTATCTTGCTTGCAGAGCAATAACTAGAGATGAGCAAAGTTTAAAAAATTAAATTTGGCAGTGTTGGCGAACTTCGTCAAGAAATTAAATTTGTTACGAATTACTTCGTCACGAATCGCTTTTCATTGTATGGAGTAGGCGCAATGATGAGGAATGGTGATCGCAACGCCTCCTCTCCCCCTCCCCGTCATTTAACTGCTCAGATGCCTTGTTCAATGCTTATCGCAGCATCTGAGACTCATTCAGGTGCTCAGGGGGTTAAAAAAAATTATACTCACCTCATCCACTTGCTCGCAGAGAGGCCTTCCGCTCCCATCTTGATTGAATAAAACCCATTAAAGGACCTGTGACAAGTATGCTGACGTAACCACGTGATCACGCTCGATGCAGGTCCTTTGGCGTGTTTTCTTCAATCAAGATGGAACAAACAGTCTCTCTGCGATCAGGTGGATAAGGTGAGTATAATTTTTTTTTTTTTTTTTTTCATCCACCATTTTAGGAAAAATTTGTTACCATGAAGCAGAAGGAAATTCGGCTTCATGGCAAATTGTATTTCCAAAACTTTAGATCGATTTCCGCTTTGTATGCTTTGATTAGCGATAACACTAACAATAATGTTGCCAAGGTGTTTTGCTGTGCACTGTCTGCTATTTAGGATCTGGACTTCTTTACAACTAAAGGTGTGCTGAACTGGTCTCCTTTAGTTTTTATACAACACCATTTATACTAGGACATTTTACTGCAAACATTGCATTGTTATATTTTTGTTATCGAACATATTACTCCATTTGTGCAGTTAAAAAACATTTACTACAAAAATTGCATTGTTATACCGGTGATATTGAACACATAGTCAAAAGATATTTTATCATAAAAATTGCATGATTACTAGTGCTGACCGATCACCCGAGTATAATGTAAGTCAATGGGAGAACCCGAGCATTAAACCAGGCTGCTCTGACGAGGGGAGGGTGCCTGGTTCATAGGAAAAGGTCAGAAATTGATGGTAACACCACCAAAATGGTTAGGGAACAGCATGGGGAGGATGTCTGGATCCATCATGGACTCCCAGGTCACTGCTGGGAACAATGTTGTCCGATTTTAGAGGAAAAATTGTTAGGAAACATTCTTTCCTGTATATTTACTTGTATATAAAGTGCAAGTGCTGCAAAAAATTACAAGGAAGAGGCACTCCGATACAACCTGTATATCACATAAAGGAGCGCCTCATTCACATTGTGGTACAATTGTTCATGTAGTGGGACTGCTACACTCATAAAGCCTATGCACTAAGTGAAAATGACAAGGAACCGACACTCCAATACACCCTTTGTTACACATAAAGGAGGGCATCATACACAGACTTGAAAAATTATGATTGATGGCCTGCTGGTGACCTTCAAAAACATTATTGGTGAGGGCCTCCTGCCACTTTGGTGACTCTAGATAACCTGGGGCCGATCGCACGTTCCCGTGACTGCGACGATCCATTCGGATGTTTGGCCTATCAACTTTCGATGTTATTGTCAGCTCAAACCATAGTGACTACGGGTAACGGAGAATCAGGGTTCGATTCTAGAGAGGGAGACTGAGAAACGGATACAGCTACCACATCCAACCAAGGCATCATGCACACAAATTACCTATTAGGTATAATTAGGTGAGGGCCTGCAGGTGAGCTGACCCTGTAAAAGATTTTAGGTGCAGGCCTGCTGTTGAGCTGACCCTCTAAAAATTATATGCCTGCTGGTGAACTGATCCTGTAAAACATTGTAGGTGAGGGCGTTCTGGTGAGGTGACCCTGTAAAAAATTATATGCGAGGGCCTGCTGGTGAGCTGACCCTGTAAAACATTATATGCAAGGGCCTGCAGCTGAGCTGACCTTGTAAAACATTATATGCGACGAATAAGCATGTTGATATGATGGAAGAGGAGAAGGAGGATGAGAAAGGTAAGATTCAACCATATACCCTTGTTTGTGGTGGAAGGGGTGCATGGGAATACAGTGTATTCAGTACATTATAAACAACACATTTAAAGTGCCTTTATGTTCATCAGCTTTCCTCTGATGGAATCGAGAAGTCATGGTCATTCCAGGCCTTGTTCATTTTTATAAGAGTCAACCTGTCAGCATCTTTAGTTGACAGGCGGATACGCTTATCTGTTATAATGCCACCAGCAGCACTAAATACCTACTCAAACAAAACACTGGTGGCTGGGCAGGCCAGCACCTCCAAGGCGTATAGCGCCAGTTTGTGCCACGTGTTCAGCTTGGACACCAAGTAGTTGTAAGGCACTGAGGGATCATTCATGATGCTGACACGGTCTGCTATGTACTCCATCACCATTTTCCAAAATGTTTCCCTCCTTGTGACACTAGGCCAGTGTGAGGGTGCTGGCGGGGTGTTATGTAACTGTCCCAGGCTTTGGAGAGTGTTGCCCTGCCTCTGTTAGAACTGCTGTGTGTTCCTCTTGTCTCCCCTCCTTGGTTGGCCAAGGAACTACGGACTCTGCCACCAGCGTTGTCAGATGCAAATTTTTGGAGCAATTTTTTAACAAGGATCTTCTGGTATTGGACCATTGTGCTCATTTTCTTCACCAGAGGAATGAGAGATGAGACGTTCTCTTTGTAGTGGGAGTTGAGAAGGGTGAACAAACAGTAATCCGTGTTGTCTAAAATGTGTATAACGCACGTGTCACAGGTAAGGCAGACTAACATGAAGTCAGCCATGTAAACCAGAGTACCAACAGGCATGACTTCGCTGTCACTATCAGGAGGATCACTCTCAATCTCTTCATCTTCTTTTTCCTCTTCTGCCCACCCACGCTGAACAGATGGAATTAAACTTCCATGGGTACTACCTTATGCAGGTGAGGCAACCGTCTCCTGCTCCTCCTCTGCATCGTCCAATTCGCGCTGAGAAGGCGAACTGAGGGTGATCTGGCTATCACCCTGTGTAATGTCCTCCCCCATTTCCACTTGCAAAGCGTCGTCCTTAATTGTGAGCAGGGAGCGTTTGAGTAGACACAGAAGTGGGATGGTTACGCTGATAATAGCGCTATCACTGCTCACCATCTGTGTTGATTCCTCAAAGTTTCTTAAAACCTCAGAGAGGTCAGACATCCATGCCCACTCCTCGCTTGTAAATAGCGAAAGCTGACTGGAAAGGCGACGCCCATGTTTCAGCTGGTATTCCACTACTGCCCTCTGCTGCTCACAAAGCCTGGCCAACATGTGGAACGTGGAGTTCCAGCGCGTGCTCAGATCGCACAACAGCCGGTGAGCTGGCAATTTCAAACGCTGCTTCAGCGTTGACAGACCGGCTGAAGCTGTTGATGACTTGCAGAAATTTGCACACACGTGGCGCACCTCCACCAGTAGCTCAGGAAAATTGGGGTAGGTTTTGAGAAACTGCTGAACCACTAAGTTTAAGATGTGGGCTAGGCATTGGATGTGTCTGAGCTTGCCAAGCTCCAAAGCCGCCACCAAGTTACGGCCATTATCAGACACAACCATGCCTGGTTGTAGGTTGAGTGGCAAGAGCCACAGCTCAGTCTGGCCTATTATTTCCTGCCACAGCTCTGCGGCGGTGCTCTGTTTGTCCCCTAAGCATATCAGCTTCAGCACGGCCTGTTGCTGCTTCTCGACTGCAGTGCTACACTGCTTCCAGCTAACGACTGATAACTGACTGGTGCTGCACGTGGATAAATCGGAGGTGGACGTGGTGGAGGAGGCGGAGTAGGAGAAGTGGGGTTTGGAGACACTAACGTAGGTGCTGGCGGAAACCCTGATCGACGTAGGGCCCGCAATCCTTGGTGTCGGTAGCACCTGTGCCATCCCAGGGTACGACTCGCTCCCGGCCTCCACAACATTCATCCAGTGTGCCGTAAGGGAAATGTAGCGTCCCTGGTCGAATGCACTTGTCCATGTGTCCGTGGTTAAGTGGACCTTCCCAGTAACTACGTTGGTCAGGCCACTTGTGATATTACGGGACACATGTTGAAAAGTAGTGGCGGCTGGGGACTACGTAACGCGGGACGGCTTCCAACATCATGCTGTGGAAGGCATTAGTGCCCACAAGCCTAAATGCTATTTACAATCGGGACATGACCTGGGTAAGGTTTATTGAATGGTTTATTTACAAATGCCTATACAGGCGTTGAACCTATCTTGCCCCAGGAGAAAATTAATTCTTCACTTTTATTGTTGCTGATTAAAATCTAAACTTGTGCTCAGTACCTTCAATTGAACTTAAACTATTAGACCAAAAATCAAATAAGTTAAAAATACAGTCACCACTCCACTGTGATATCTGAATAATATCTGAAGTCAGTGGATCAAGAGGGAGATCAGTGCACTTTCTCCCACCCCCGTCACTTAAATGGCAAATTGCTGCCAGTAGTCAGCTTACAGTGCCACTAAACACCTAATCTAAGTGGTGGGAGCGCGGAGCCGTCAACCCACTGAGACCGCAGCACACTAAGTGTTGCATGTGCTGTCATGCCAATATATATATCCTATTGACAGTGGCCACTGCAAACGGACAAGGCTCAGCTTTGATGCCGTGTCTAACTGCTAACACATGCTAGCACTGATAAGTAGGCCGGCTGGACTACTTCTAACTGTCTAACAGTGGAGTGATTTACTGGATTAAAAACAGGGTCTGCCCCCCAACATGTTTCACCAGTAAACCTGGCTTCTTCAGGGGAATGGGCAGCAATGAGTGACCTTGACCTGGTAGAAGTATATATAGGTCATGCTTTGATTGACAGACTAGGCATCCAATGAACTCTGTGACACAATACCTGTCAGCAGGTAGCATCATGGATCCCACCCCCTAAAGAGGTGTGTCGCACCCATCGTACCTTACTAGCTGGTTTTCCATCCAGGGCACACCATCATGATGTAGGTCGCAGAGGTCGGACGTCATCAGTGACGTCCTGCCCAGCCGGTGGCTGCGCCGACACTCTGAGCATAGGATCCGATATTGTTGGACTACGCATGCGCACAGACTTAGACTCCAGAAGGGGGAAAGATACTGTGCGTACTGTGGCTGTGCAGGCACTTAGAACAGGAAATCTCATTTTCCTGAACTGCGCATGCGTGCCGACTCGGAAAAAAACATGCATACACGATTTTAACCCCAATTTAACTAAGGCTACTTTCACTCTAGCGTTCGGGGCTCCGCCCGCGAGCCCCGTTTGAAGGGGCTCACAGGCGGCCCCGAACGCATCCGTACTGCCCTAATGCACTCCGAGCGGATGCGGATCCGCTCAGAATGCATCAGCCTGGCAGCGTTCAGCCTCCACTCCGCTCAGCAGGCGGACACCCGAATGCAAGTCAATGGGGACGGATCCGCCCCAACCCGACACTATATGGCTCAATTTTCAAACGTAACCGTCCCCCACCGACCCCCAACGCAAAGTCCGGACGGATCCGTCTGAAGCTACTTTCACACTTAGAATTTTTCTACAATATAATGCAGACGGATCCGTTCTGAACGGATCCCAAGTCTGCACCATATGAGCGGATCCGTCTGGGCAGACCCCAGACGGATCCGCTCTGAACAGTAGTGTGAATGTAGCCTAGGCTGCGCATGCGCGCAGTCTAACTCCAACCGGAAAGGATTCACTGCGCGATCATCTGCTGCGCAGCCACTTAGACCTAGGCCCAACCAGTGCATCTAGTTTATGCCCTGTGTTAGTACTACACTGTGTGGGATTTTTGACATGCTAGTAGCTGCATATGCTGCGGAGTATGTGAATGATACTTTGCCCAGGTGACTAACATATTAAGCACTACTGAGATTTTATGTGACACATGCAGCCACCGTTGCCACACAATCCCTATGTATAATAACACATCCACACAGTTGAGGGCATGGCATTGTTGTTATGCATGACAGTTATTGCTGATTGTTATTGGAAGGATGCATTCATATTATTGTCACCAATACAGATGGACGCGCATTCATATTATTGTCACTAGTACAGATGGACGCGCACACTAAGTGTGCAAGAATAAGACATATCCAATACTCTAAACCAGTGTCTACGGTTCTCAGAATTTTGGCTCTATATGTATAGGTGTCAGCTGACACTTGAGAAATAAGAGAATTGATGAACGTGAAATGTATGAAAAAACATGATTATTACCACTTTGCAGAACACCTCTTCCTCATTTTCAGAGGAAAGAGGTAAATGCAAATCCCTCATTAAGCCCTTTTGGATTAAGGCTGTCAAGACGGTAAATCCATCTTGTTTCTTCTTTGAAAAGAATAGTATCGATATCACCTTTTCTGACGCCTAGGTTTTTTTTTGCAAATTCCCCAGAATTTGAGCACCTTGTGATCTCCATTGTGGCAGGCCCTTACATGTCTAGAGATGGAGGTATCTGCCTTAGTATTAATACTACTGATGTGCTGGCAGATCGAGAGGAGCGCCTAACCAAAGGAAAGCACCTGCCCCACAACTAGGCATAGTGACACAAGGAGGTCAAACATGGCAAGGTCCTCAAGGATTATTCCCAACACAAAATGCGGCTCAGACAGTGCCGCATTCAGTTACAGTAGCCAACTCCCAACAATACACCTCGGCTTCTGGAGGGCAATTTTTATCGTCTGTACCATCTGGTGCATTTTGTGCACCACCTATAACAGTGCCCTCTGCAGTGGCATCCATGACACTCTCCTCTTCTTTTTTAGGCCCTGAGAGACAGGGAGAAATGGGCATACAATGGGAAGACATAGACGATCCACTGAGGGTTATCAACATTTCTAGCTTTGTACTAGAGCCCAGGCATCTTAAGATACTTAGTAAGGGTCTCTCCTTTACACCCACTCCACCATTTGAATGTTTTGACTGGGTTAAGGACATTAATTTGTTCGCCAGGAAACTTGCCCTTCACAAATCCTTTAACCAACAATCCAGGGATTTCCAGCGAATGCAGGCCAAAGAAAAAGAGGCTTTGGCCATATTAGAATCATTGGACACATCTAATGAGAATGCCCAAGATCTAGTTGAGACACCTCTGTCATCATAATTTAAAACATCAATCCAAATATACGCCCTCATTTTCCCAATATGGGAACATAGATACATTTGTCCAACTAGTTACCCTCAATACCAAAATACCTACTATGCAGCGTAACCTTGATGAGGACGAATTACGGGCGTTAGACGAACTTAGCAAAAATGATGACTTGGTAATAAAGCCCTCAGATAAGGGTGGAAATGTCGTCCTTATGGATAAACTGGATTATAAAAGGATGGTTGATGATCTGGTCAAACAAGTTGACACCTACCAAAGGCTGGACCGGAATCCAACAGAGAAATTTCTGGGTGACCTAAAAGTGATACTCACTGCAGCAAAGGAGGAAAAACTCATTTCTAAGGAGGAGTTCCAATACCTCTTTAAAATGCACCCAACAACTGCGACCATCTATGCCATTCCAAAGGTGCATAAGGAGAGGCGGCCGGTGCCAGGCAGACCGATAATCTCTGGTAATAACAGTCTGACTGAGAATATCAGTCATTATGTGGATGAGTTTATAGCACCTTTTGTACCCAGCCTACCTTCATACATCAGGGATACCAAGGATGTGGTCATCAGGCTCCAGGACATACAGGTCACATCACAAACAAAGTTAGCAAGCCTCGATGTTGAGGCCTTGTACACTAATATTAGGCACGATTTAGGGATCCAAGCAGTCTCTTCTTTCCTCTCCACCAAGAGCACACGATTTAGGGCACACAATGAGTTTATTTTAACTCTCCTTAAATTTTTACTCACGCACAATTATTTTCTTTTTGACAGGAATTATTATTTACAGGCGGTCGGTACCGCGATGGGCAGTAAATGTGCACCAAATTATGCAAATCTTTTTTTAGGGTGGTGGGAAGACACTATTGTTTTTACACATGATTTTTCGGACTTCACACAGCACATACTTTTCTGGGGTAGGTACATAGATGATGTACTAATACTCTGGGAAGGTACCACCGATAAGTTTCACCAATTTGTTCACGGCCTTAATAGTAATTCCATTGGCATGCAATTTACTTCTGAGATTCATGATAACACAATCACGTTTCTGGATCTCAAACTGTTCCTGGACCCTGACTGCCACATCCAATCCGAGATTCATCGGAAACCCACAGCGACGAACAACCTACTACAGTGGAACAGCTATCACCCGAGACCACTCAGAAAGGGGATACCTGTAGGACAGTATATTAGAGCCCGCAGGAATTGTTCGGATGACACCAGCTTCATTAATGAATGCAACACTTTATATGATAGGTTCCGAGCAAGGGGGTACCCCAAAAAGGTTTTGCATCAGGCATTTGCCAGGGCAAGTAAGATCAATCGGACGGAACTACTAAATGCTGCACCCAAGCCCCCTGGCCCATATGTGGTCAGATGTATTGGTACTTTTGATGCACAAAACAGCCAAGTATTCCGAATTTTGAAAAAACACTGGCATGTCCTGTGGGCAGACAATGATCTAAGGACTGCTATTACGCAGAATCCCAGTGTCACCTACCGCCGAGGGAGAAACTTGAAGGATGTACTGGTCCATAGTTTTTACCGTCCTACACCGCAAAGAACCACTTGGCTAACATCTAAACTAGTGGGCACTTACCCGTGTGGTGATTGTGTGTTCTGCCCCCTTGCGAAAAAATGTCGGTCATTCACCAATCCTGTAGACGGAAAAGAATACCATATAAGACAATATATAAATTGTAAAACCAGAAACATAGTATATGCCATTCAATGTTCTTGTCCCAAGATCTACGTTGGAAAGACGTCACATGAGTTTAGGAGAAGGATCTGCCAGCACATCAGTAGTATTAATACTAAGGCAGATACCTCCATCTCTAGACATGTAAGGGCCTGCCACAATGGAGATCACAAGGTGCTCAAATTCTGGGGAATTTGCAAAAAAAACCTAGGCGTCAGAAAAGGTGATATCGATACTATTCTTTTGAAAGAAGAAACAAGATGGATTTACCGTCTTGACAGCCTTAATCCAAAAGGGCTTAATGAGGGATTTGCATTTACCTCTTTCCTCTGAAAATGAGGAAGAGGTGTTCTGCAAAGTGGTAATAATCATGTTTTTTCATACATTTCACGTTCATCAATTCTCTTATTTCTCAAGTGTCAGCTGACACCTATACATATAGAGCCAAAATTCTGAGAACCGTAGACACTGGTTTAGAGTATTGGATACGTCTTATTCTTGCACACTTAGTGTGCGCGTCCATCTGTACTAGTGACAATAATATGAATGCGCGTCCATCTGTATTGGTGACAATAATATGAATGCATCCTTCCAATAACAATCAGCAATAACTGTCATGCATAACAACAATGCCATGCCCTCAACTGTGTGGATGTGTTATTATACATAGGGATTGTGTGGCAACGGTGGCTGCATGTGTCACATAAAATCTCAGTAGTGTTTAATATGTTAGTCACCTTGGCAAAGTATCATTCACATACTCCGCAGCATATGCAGCTACTAGCATGTCAAAAATCCCACACAGTGTAGTACTAACACAGGGCATAAACTAGATGCACTGGTTGGGCGTAGGTCTAAGTGGCTGCGCAGCAGATGATCGCGCAGTGAATCCTTTCCGGTTGGAGTTAAAGACTACGCGCATGCGCAGCTTAGGCTACCTTCACACTACCTACCGTTCAGAGCGGATCCGTCTGGGGTCTGCCCAGACGGATCCGCTCATATGGTGCAGACTTGGGATCCGTTCAGAACGGATCCGTCTGCATTTATATTGTAGAAAAATTCTAAGTGTGAAAGTGGCTTCAGACGGATCCGTCCGGACTTTGCGTTGGGGGTCGGTGGGGGACGGATCCGTTTGAAAATTGAGCCACATAGTGTCGGAGTCCGCCTGCTGAGCGGAGTGGAGGCTGAACGCTGCCAGGCTGATGCATTCTGAGCGGACCCGCATCCGCTCGGAATGCATTAGGGCAGTACGGATGCGTTCGGGGCCGCCTGTGAGCCCCTTCAAACGGAGCTCACGAGCAGACACCCGAACGCAGGTGTGAAAGTAGCCTTAGTTAAATCGGGGTTAAAATCGTGTATGCATGTTTTTTTCCGAGTCGGCACGCATGCGCAGTTCAGGAAAATGAGATTTCCTGTTCTAAGTGCCTGCACAGCCGCAGTACGCACAGTATCTTTCCCCCTTCTGGAGTCTAAGTCTGTGCGCATGCGTAGTCCAACAATATCGGATCCTATGCTCAGAGTGTCGGCGCAGCCACCGGCTGGGCAGGACGTCACTGATGACGTCCGACCTCTGCGACCTACATCATGATGGTGTGCCCTGGATGGAAAACCAGCTAGTAAGGTACGATGGGTGCGACACACCTCTTTAGGGGGTGGGATCCATGACGCTACCTGCTGACAGGTATTGTGTCACAGAGTTCATTGGATGCCTAGTCTGTCAATCAAAGCATGACCTATATATACTTCTACCAGGTCAAGGTCACTCATTGCTGCCCATTCCCCTGAAGAAGCCAGGTTTACTGGTGAAACATGTTGGGGGGCAGACCCTGTTTTTAATCCAGTAAATCACTCCACTGTTAGACAGTTAGAAGTAGTCCAGCCGGCCTACTTATCAGTGCTAGCATGTGTTAGCGGTTAGACACGGCATCAAAGCTGAGCCTTGTCCGTTTGCAGTGGCCACTGTCAATAGGATATATATATTGGCATGACAGCACATGCAACACTTAGGGCTGTTTCACACGAGCGGATGCCGTGCGTGACATCCGCTCCGTGAATGACAGCCAAGACCCGCTGCGGACCGAAGAAGCACGGAGCATTAACATGACTGATAATGCTCCGTGCCTCTCTGTGATCTCTTTACTACGAAATCACAGTGACAACTTTATCTCCCTGTGATTTCGTAGTAAAGAGATCACAGAGAGGCACGGAGCATTATCAATCATGTTAATGCTCTGTGCCTCTGCAGTCTGCATCGGGTCTTGGCTGTCATTCACGGAGCGGATGTCACGCACGGCATCCGCTCGTGTGAAACAGCCCTTAGTGTGCTGCGGTCTCAGTGGGTTGACGGCTCCGCGCTCCCACAACTTAGATTAGGTGTTTAGTGGCACTGTAAGCTGACTACTGGCAGCAATTTGCCATTTAAGTGACGGGGGTGAGAGAAAGTGCACTGATCTCCCTCTTGATCCACTGACTTCAGATATTATTCAGATATCACAGTGGAGTGGTGACTGTATTTTTAACTTATTTGATTTTTGGTCTAATAGTTTAAGTTCAATTAAAGGTACTGAGCACAAGTTTAGATTTTAATCAGCAACAATAAAAGTGAAGTATTAATTTTCTCCTGGGGCAAGATAGGTTCAACGCCTGTATAGGCATTTGTAAATACACAAGCCTAAATGGCAACATTTCCAGGGACAGTAATTTGGAAAGTTGTGCATTTAGTGCTATGGCCTGTGGGTGGGTGGCTGGGCATTTGCGTTTCCATTCAAATGCCTGGGGTAAGGACATTTGAACACTGCGCTGGGACACGGAAGTGGATATGGTCCCTGATGGTGCTTGCGAAGGTCCAGGTGCAGGGTGCAAGGCATCCGGGCATGCAACTTGAACAGGGGATTGGCCAGCACGTAACACAGGGAAAGAGGAGGCAGTGGTGTGACCTGCAGATACAGATTGTGGACCCAGGCGTTCGGCCCTCCTATTACGGTGCTTTGATGCCATATGGCGGATCATGCTGGTGGTGGTTAGGTTGCTAGTGTTCACGCCCCTGCTCATTTTTGCATGGCACAGTTTGCAAATTACAATTCTTTTGTTGTCCGCACTGTCCTTGCACAAATTTTTTTCAACTTTATTTTTTGTCCCACTTTGGGACTTGAACTTTTGGGGGTCTAATCCTTTACAATGCATCCCAATACTTCTGTATTGGAATGCATTGGCTGTATGAGTAATACTGTGTGTATTACTCATACAGCTTCCGGTCTGTGAGATCCAGGGGGCTGGATCTCACAGGCTCTTCACTGGAAGGCAGTGCGATGCCTTCCTTAGGCATCGCGCTGACTTCCATGCATCGGGTCCCCCCCACAGCCCCATGGGGACCCGATGGCACTGCCAACCACCGCCACCGCACCAGGTAAAAGCCGCAAACCGCAGGTCTGAATTGACCTGCAGTTTGCGGCGATTGCCGACACGGGGGAAGGGTCACGGGACAAGTTTGCCAAGGAGGTGACCTTGGGACGAATGGCGGATCCATTTCTTGACCGTCATGGCCCCATTTGCGGTTCTCTCCTTTAAGAGTGGTGCCCAAAAAGAAACCCAATAAATAGCGACCGATCCATCATTTGTCCTATCCGGTGGGGTTCTCCGTCAATGACGGTATTGGACAAGAGTTGAATTCAGTAGTATATGTCTCTTTTGACAGGGTGGTGGATTGGGTACGTCAGTGCAGGGCGGGAGCCCTCATGGCCAAGACGGATATTGAAGCAGCTTTTCGTTTGTTACCAGTGCATCCGGAGAGTATTCACCTTTTGGCTTGCATGTGGAGTAACCGTTTTTTTGTCGATCGATGTCTGCCCATGTGTTGCTCTATTTCCTGTTCGTACTTTGAGGCATTTAGCACTTTTCTGGAATGGGAAGTGCGAAGGGAGTCGGGTTTTCAGTCAGTGCTGCATTACTTGGATGATTTCCTTCGTATAGGCCCGGCTGCTTCTCGGCAATGTTCTCTATTGCTTCATACTGTCAAACAGGTTGCACACGGTTTTGGGGTTCCTTTGGCCCCTGACAAAACTGTTGGGCCAGTGACAGTGCTTTCCATTTTGGGTATTGAGTTGGATTCCGTTGCTATGGAATTCCGGTTACCTCTAGAGAAGTTAACGGAGTTGCGTAACCTAGTTCACGACCTATTTGGGATGCGGAAAGTTCACTTGCGACAACTTCAATCGTTGTTGGGCAAGTTAAAATTTGCATGTCGCATTATACCGTTGGGGCGGGTTTTTGTCGAAGGTTAGCACGGGCTACGTCAGGGATCTGGAGCCCCTTACATTTCATCCGTTTAAATGTTGATCACAAGGCAGATCTTAGGTTTTGTGCAAAGTTTTTTGATTCCTTTAACGGTAGGTCACTATGGTGGGCAGATTGGGCGGACAGCGTCGACTTAGAATTATTCACGGATGCTGGGGGCTTTTGGATTTGGTGCTTACTTGCAGGGTCAGTCGATGGCAGGTGTTTGGCCTTCTCAATGGCACGCTGCGGGGTTTACTCGTAATCTGGCTCTGTTGGAACTGTTTCCAATAGTAGTGGCTATGGAGGTTTTGGGATCTCATTTTCAGAACAGGCGTGTTTGTTTTTGCTGTGATAATCTGTTGGTGGTATAGGCTATTAACAGTATCTCGGCATCCTTGCTCCCAGTGGTCAATTTTTTATGCCACCTAGTTCCACACGGGTTGGAGCTTAATACATGGATGTGTGCTCTTCATGTTCCTGGAATTTCTAACTCTATTGTTGACTCCTTGTCTCGATTACAGTGGGATTGTTTTCGTATGCTGGCACCAGAGGCGGTGCATCATGGGATTCCTTGCCCGGAATATCTTTGGAGTCTGGCATTCGGGTCGCCTTTTCCTTGATGGGTCGTGCACTGAGTGATTCGACGAGGCGCTCTTTCTTATCAGACAGTTTGGAGAGAATGGTTTATTTTCTGTGGTCGGTTAGGTCATGATGGGGTTAGTGGGGATTTAATCCCGTTGTTGCTGTTTTTCATTGGTTCTGCCTTCAAAACGGGTTTCTCGGGTTCCAGCATATTGAAACGGGTAGCGGGTTTAGCTTACTGGTTTAAACTTTTGAATATTCCTGATATAACAAAGGAATTTGTGGTAATTCAAGCATTAAAGGGCTACCGCAAGTCGGTCGCTTCTATGGATGTCGTCTGGTTTCTTTTTATTTGTTAATGGCCCTAGTTGCGGATTTACAGTATGTTTGCGTGTCTGTTTACGAACATCTATTGTTTTTGGCGGCGTTTGTCCTTGCATTTTTTGGTGCTTTTCGCATCAGCAAGCTTATTATTCGTACCTGTGTGTCTCATGATGGCATACAACGGACAGATGTTTCTAGTCACGCGGATCGGGTGTTGTGCTGGTTTAAGAAATGTAAGTCCGATCAGCAGGGAATGGGGCGTATGATTGAGCTGTTTGCTATCAATGGTTCGGGCATCTGTCCGGTGCGATGTGTCCGGGAGTTTTTGGCGTTGGAGTTCCTTGTTATTGCATAATGACGGTAGGGCTCTTTCCCGTTTTCAATTTGTGGCAGTCTTTAAAAAGGGTATTACTAGGCGAGGCCTGAATGTTAGGGAGTATGCTTCTCATTCATTCAGGATTGGGGCCACTACGGAAGAGGCTAGATGGGGTTTGTCTGACGAGCTTGTTCGCAGGTTTGGTAAGTGAGAGTCTGGGAGATTCCGATCCTATGTGCTTCTGTCTAGTTTGTAAATTTCATTATATTCTGTTCCTGGATTTAACTTTTTCATTTTCTTCTTTTAGCCTCTGGAATTTGCCTAGTTTGGATCGTAGGCCACTCCTATGTCTATTGGGGGGCCCTGTGTGCCGATGTATGCCCAGATGGCAGGCAGCTCGGTTTCCCGAGGAGTGAGGGGAGCCTGCGTTGGATCGGAGTTCGAGGCTTGTTATTGGGTGGGGTGCTTCCAGAGTTGCGTTTTTTACTCCCTTTTAGACAGGGCGCCTGATGTACTGGTTTTACATGCTGGGGGGAATGACATTGGCGTTCGGTCTTCTAGGCAGCTGATCCGGGATATAAAGTTCGATATCCTAAGATTGTTATCCTTGTTTCCTGGTATTTTGTTGGTATGGTCGGAAATGGTATTCCGTTCGCAGTGGAGGTGTGCTCGTTCAGTGGAGAAACTGAATAGAGTGAGGGGTATGATTAATAAGGAGGTGTCCTGTTTTGTTTCCCGTAACGGAGAGGTGGTGGTTCGCAACAGAGACCTGAAGTGCCTGATCGAGCTATGATGAGATCTGATGGTGTACATTTGAATAAGGTGGGCATGGACATTTGGAATCTCGGTTTACAGGAAGGGATTGAAATGCTGTCAGGGTGTGCCGGGATTCTCAGGCGCAAGGGGTCGTGTCTGCTCTTCTTGGCGAGGAGGAGGTCATGCATTGAACATATTGAGGTGGTAGTTGGGGAACCATTGGAGAGATGGCTCCCCCCAACAACGAGTGGTATAAGGCATCGGTTTCTGGATACCGGAAGTTATCATCCCCAAGTCGGTGTGTTGCGACTGGGGATGTCAGGGCAACCATGACCTCCTCTCCTGACAATCTGTTTGGGTTTTAATATGCTTCATGATGTTCATGATGTTCATGATGTTTATAACAGGTTCGTTAATAAAGAGGCTGCTGTGGCCATCCTTTTCCATTGTCACACGGTGTCAAGACTGGTTATTTTACAGTTAGATAGATTCTCCCACTCTGCAATACCCTAGTCATGTCACTGTCAGAAACGGACACCGTCTATTGACAAAGTACACTGTATGTAGTAGATACATTTTTTAACCGCACACGTTACACTGGAAATGTGCCCCTGGTAATGTCACTGTCAGAAGCGGACACCGTCTAGTGAAAAAGTACACTGTATGTCACAGATATTTTTGGAATTGGCACACTTTACACAGGAGATATGGCGCAGCTAATGTCACTGTCCGCAGCGGACACCGTCTACGGGAAAAGTACACTGTATGTCAGATATTTTTTTGGATGTGCACACTTTACACTGGAGATGTGGCGCAGCTAATGTCGCTGTCTGCAGTGGCCTAACTATTGCATGCTATTTATCGCATGATGTGCTAAAAATAGATATTCCTGCCACACATTATAGTCCTTAGAAGGACTTTTGGGTCTGTAAAGTTTTAGCCATTTAGCGCAGGTTGCACTAAAAATATACATTGCTGCTGCCAAACATAATAGTCCTTAAAAATACTTTTGGGTCTCTGAAAAGTTTTGGTGATAATAATATTCTTAAATCGCTCCCTACACTATCTGTCCCTTCCTCAGCACAGCTCTCCCTGACTAAGAATGAGCCGGACATGCGTCATCGGGTTCTATATAGCACCCGATGACGCGTTCCTGCAAGCCAATCACTGTAATGCCATCAGCCGACATGGCTATAGCATTACAGTGAGGGCAGTTCTTACCTGCACGTTTATTGCCTGCGTAGCATTGCGCTCCAGCACATGCGGTGTTCGGTCGAGCATGTTCGATCATCACTAAACATTACTAATAATATTTTTAATACCAGTGTGCAGTGTGTTTGTAGAAGGAAAGGGACATTTAAGTATGCCTCTGTATTTAAATGAAAGAAAACACACTTGCAATTTTTATAGTACCATTTAATAATTTGTTTGTATATATATATATATATATATATATATATATATATATAGAGAGAACAAAGAAGTAGGACTGCACTCCAAGATAGTGATAAAATCAGCAAGTGGTTTATTCACCCATAATATGGCAAGTCTTGCGACGTTTCGGCTCACAAGAGCCTTCCTCTTGTACATGCTCCCTGAATGTACATGTGATCATGAGCATTTCCACCATTCTTATTTGATAAGGCATGTACTCCTGGACTTGCAGCGACATAATATTCTGCTATTGCACTGTTTGATCCATGACTAGAGTTGAGCAGACACCTGGATGTTCGGGTTCGACAGGTTCGGCCGAACTTGAGAAAAAAGTTTGAGTTCGGGACCCGAACTTGACCCTGAACCCGAACCCCATTGTAGTCAATAGGGACCCGAACTTTTGAGCACTAAAATGGCTGTAAAAATGTCATAGAAATGGCTAGAGGGCTGCAAATGGCATCAAAATGTGGTTAAGAGCATGGCAAGTGCTCTGCAAACAAATGTGGATAGGGAAATTACTTTAAATAACATAAAATAGGTAAAAATATAAAATAATAATCTTGATCTAGGAGGACGAGGTCCATATGGAGTAGGAGGTTGAGGAGGTGGTGGATGTGGCGTTGTAGGTGGAAGCGGCGGTGGAAGAGGAGGTAGCCTACACTGCTTTTTGGTTTAAAATTTTATTTTAAAAATTAGGGTACACCCCAAAACATTGGGAAATATAACCTGTGATAACCCCCTCCAGTCATGCTAAACACACGTTCAGACAATACACTGGCTGCAGAGCAGGCCAGCACCTCCAAGGGGTAAAGGGCAAGCTCAGGCCATAGTATAGGCGTGTGCAGGTATAGCAGTGGTACTATACACCCAAAAATTGGTTAATTTCACCCGAAAATGTTGATGACAATTTTTTTTTTTTAACCGGCCTACTAGGTATAGCAGTGGTATTATACAACCAATAATTTGTTAATTTCACCAGAAAATGTAAATGACAATTATTATATTTTTTTTAACCTGCCTACTAGGTATAGCAGTGGTACTATACATCCAAAAATTGATGAATTTCACCAGAAAATGTAACTGACAAAGTAGTGAAATGTTATAAAATAAAATACGTACAAATAAAATAAAAAAAATTGATTTATGAGGTAGAGTTCCATATGGAGTAGGAGTTTGAGGAGGCGGTGGACATAGCGGTGTAGGTGGAAGCGGCAGGGGAGGAGGACGAGGTAGCCAACACAGGTTTTTTTATTTAATATTTATTTATTTTTAATTAGGGTACACTCTAAAAGAGTGTGAAATATCCAAAATACAAGAATGAGCAATTGCGCTGCAGTATACAAATGGCTGGTTAGTGCCCGTATACATGTCTATTCTGCACAAGGTACGGTTTGGGTAAAAGTTATAGCGTTTACAAACTATGGAACAAAAATGTGAATTTCCGCTTTTTGAAGCAGCTCTGACTTTCTGAGCACCTGTCATGATTCCTGAGGTTCTACAATGGCCAGACAGTACAAACACCCCACAAATGACCCCATTTCGGAAAGTAGACACCCTAAGGTATTCGCTGATGGGCATAGTGAGTTCATAGAACTTTTTATTTTTTGTCACAAGTTAGCGGAAAATTATGATTTTTTTTTTCTTTTCCTTACAAAGTCTCATATTCCACTAACTTGTGACAAAAAATAAAAAGTTCTATGAGCTCACTATGCCCATCAGCGAATACCTTTGGGTGTCTTCTTTCCAAAATGGGGTCACTTGTGGGGTAGTTATACTGCCCTGGCATTCTAGGGGCCCAAATGTGTGGTAAGGAGTTTGAAATCAAATTCTGTAAAAAATAGCCGGTGAAATTCGAAAGGTGCTCTTTGGAATGTGGGCCCCTTTGCCCACCTAGGCTGTAAAAAAGTGTCACACATGTGGTATTTCCGTACTCAGGAGAAGTTGGGGAATGTGTTTTGGGCTGTCATTTTACATATACCCATGCTGGGTGAGATAAATATCTTGGTCGAATGCCAACTTTGTATAAAAAAAATGGGAAAAGTTGTCTTTTGCCAAGATTTTTCTCTCACCCAGCATGGGTATATGTAAAATGATACCCCAAAACACATTCCCCAACTTCTACTGAGTACGGAGATACCACATGTGTGACACTTTTTTGAAGCCTAGGTGGGCAAAGGGGCCCACATTCCAAAGAGCACCTTTCGGATTTCACTGGTCATTTTTTACAGAATTTGATTTCAAACTCCTTACCACACATTTGGGCCCCTAGAATGCCAGGGCAGTATAACTACCCCACAAGTGACCCCATTTTGGAAAGAAGACACCCCAAGGTATTCGCTGATGGGCATAGTGAGTTCATGGAAGTTTTTATTTTTTGTCACAAGTTAGTGGAATATGAGACTTTGTAAGAAAAAAAAATAAAAAAAAAATCATCATATTCCACTAACTTTTGACAAAAAATAAAAAATTCTAGGATCTCGCCATGCCCCTCACGGAATACCTTGGGGTGTCTTCTTTCCAAAATGGGGTCACTTGTGGGGTAGTTATACTGCCCTGGGATTCTAGGGGCCCAAATGTGTGGTAAGGAGTTTGAAATCAAATTCTGTAAAAAATAACCGGTGAAATCCGAAAGGTGCTCTTTGGAATGTGGGCCCCTTTGCCCACCTAGGCTGCAAAAAAGTGTCACACATGTGGTATCGCCGTATTCAGGAGAAGTTGGGGAATGTGTTTTGGGGTGTCATTTTACATATACCCATGCTGGGTGAGAGAAATATCTCGGCAAAAGACAACTTTTCCCATTTTTTTTATACAAAGTTGGCATTTGACCAATATATTTCTCTCACCCAGCATGGGTATATGTAAAATGACACCCCAAAACACATTCCCAACTTCTCCTGAGTACGGCGATACCACATGTGTGACACTTTTTTGCAGCCTAGATGCGCAAAGGTGCCCAAATTCCTTTTAGGAGGGCATTTTTAGACATTTGGATACCAGACTTCTTCTCACGCTTTGGGGCCCCTAAAATGCCAGGGCAGTATAAATACCCCACATGTGACCCCATTTTGTAAAGAAGACACCCCAAGGTATTCAATGAGGGGCATGGCGAGTTCATAGAAAAAAAAATTTTTGCCACAAGTTAGCGGAAATTGATTTTTGTTTTTTTTTCTCACAAAGTCTCCCTTTCCGCTATCTTTCATGGACTCAATATGCCCCTCAGCGAATACCTTTGGGTGTCTTCTTTCCAAAATGGTGTTATTTGTGGGGTGTTTGTACTGCCCTGGCATTTGAGGGTCTCCGCAATCATTACATGTATGCCCAGCATTAGGAGTTTCTGCTATTCTCCTTATATTGAGCATAAGGGTAATGAGATTTTTTTTTTCCGTTCAGCCTCTGGGCTGAAAGAAAAAAATGAACGGCACAAATTTCTTCATTCGCATCGATCAATGTGGATGAAAAAATCTCTGCCAAAAAAACAAAAAGGAGGGGAAAGGCGTCTGCCAGGACATAGGAGCTCCGCCCAACATCCATACCCACTTAGCTCGTATGCCCTGGCAAACCAGATTTCTCCATTCACATCAATCGATGTGGATGAATAAATCCTTGCCGGGATTTTTTTTTTTATATATACAAAGTGTTTGCCAAAGTATATGAACACCGCCACCTCCTCAGCTCATATGCCTCGGCAAATGTATCTTTTACTGCAGAGGAGAAATCTCGTCTTGCAGCGCCGCATACACCGACTTGCGTGTAATCTGACAGCAGCGCAATGCTTCTGTCAGAATGCACATCAGTGCTGCAGCTAGTCGATCAGTTGGTCCACCTGGAAGGTAAAAAAAACAAAACAAAAAAGAAAAAACCAGGCCGCAACGCAATAAATTTATTAACTTTTGAACAGAACATATAAACTTTTTTTAAACTTTTTTATCTGAACATTAACTTTTTTACTTACCGGTAATTTTTTTTTTGTTTATTTTTTTTTTACCTTTATAGAACAAACCTCTCCTTCCCCATGGGACAATGTGCAAAGCGCAAATCGCCCAAAGATGTGGCGAAGTACGTTATGCACTTTATCCCAGGTGAAAGGAGAGGTTTGCAGCAGCTGTGAGTAAAAGGGCCCTAATAGCCCTGTGTGCCTGTCCTGTGAGATGCAATCCCTATGCTAAGTGTACCTGGGTGTGGTACTTCCGGAAACACTCTCCAAAGCATAGGGCAGGGTGGTCAGGACAGTCAGGACAGAAATAGCGGGTGTCACGCCTTATTCCACTCCTGCTACAGACATGACATCTTTTTCGGGGTGACGGTTGGGTTGAGGTACCAGGAACGACACTGGGGAAATGTCGCTCGTGTAGACGGCTAACTACACTGGTGAATGGGGCCACGGAACCTTCTGGATACAGGAGGTTCTCGATGATCTCTTCCTGGAATTTGAGGAAGGATCCTGTTCTCCCAGCCTTACTGTAGAGAACAAAACTATTGTACAGAGCCAATTGAATCAAATATACAGACACCTTCTTATACCAGCGTCTGGTGCGTCGGGAAACTAAATACGGAGACAACATCTGGTCATTGAAGTCCACCCCTCCCATGAGCAAATTATAGTCGTGGACTGAGAGGGGCTTTTCAATGACACTGGTTGCTCGCTCAATTTGTATTGTCGTGTCTGCGTGAATGGAGGAGAGCATGTAAACGTCACGCTTGTCTCTCCATTTCACCGCGAGCAGTTCTTCGTTACACAAGGCAGCCCTCTCCCCCCTTGCAAGACGGGTGGTAACGAGCCATTAGGGGAAGCCCAC
Organism: Bufo bufo; assembly: GCF_905171765.1. Classification (NCBI taxonomy): domain Eukaryota; kingdom Metazoa; phylum Chordata; class Amphibia; order Anura; family Bufonidae; genus Bufo; species Bufo bufo. The sequence continues at coordinate 408,658,713 of NC_053390.1, read as the reverse complement.
GCGACTAGTTTGAGCGGTGCCACAGGCGCAAATCTGTTCTAGAAACAAATGCCTAAAGAGGGCCACACTTGTGTAGAAATTGTCCACATAAAGATGGTACCCCTTGCCAAATAAGGGTGACACCAAGTCCCAGACTGTCTTCCCACTGCTCCCCAGGTAGTCAGGGCAACCGACCGGCTCCAGGGTCTGATCTTTTCCCTCATAGATCCGAAATTTGTGGGTATAGCCTGTGGCCCTTTCACAGAGCTTATACAATTTGACCCCATACCGGGCACGCTTGCTTGGGATGTATTGTTTGAAGCCAAGGCGCCCGTTAAAATGTATTAGGGACTCGTCTACGCAGATGTTTTGCTCGGGGGTATACAAATCTGCAAATTTCTGGTTGAAGTGGTCTATGAGGGGCCGAATTTTGTGGAGCCGGTCAAAAGCTGGGTGGCCTCTGGGACGGGAGGTGGTGTTGTCGCTAAAATGCAGGAAACGGAGGATGGCCTCAAATCGTGCCCTGGACATAGCAGCAGAGAACATGGGCATGTGATGAATCGGGTTCGTGGACCAATATGACCGCAATTCATGCTTTTTAGTTAGACCCATGTTGAGGAGAAGGCCCAGAAAAATTTTAATTTCGGAAACTTGGACTGGTTTCCACCGGAAAGGCTGGGCATAATAGCTTCCCGGGTTGGCGGATATAAATTGTGTGGCATACCGGTTTGTCTCTGTCACGACTAAGTCCAAGAGCTCCGCAGTCAAGAACAGCTCAAAAAATCCCAGGGCCGAACCGATCTGAGCCGTCTCAACCCGAACTCCAGACTGGGCGGTGAAAGGGGGAACTAATGGTGCGGCTGAAGTTGGTGACTGCCAATCAGGGTTTGCCAGCACCTCAGGGATTCTAGGGGCTCTACGGGCCTGTCTGTGCGGTGGCTGCGACGGGGTAACTACTGCACATGCCACCGTACCAGCTTCAACTGCCCTTCTGGTGCTCGCCACTTCACCAGGTTGTACGGCAGTGCTGGTACTAGGTCAAGGGAGGGCTGCGCTGCTGGTGTATGCCTCACCACGTGATCCGACAGCGCCAGCCCCATTCTGCTGCTCTTGAAGCGGATCCTGCGCAACCTGTGGTTTAGCGACACGGGGCCGGGTACGCCTGGTTCTATCAGGGACCTCCACCTCCTCGTCCGAACTTTGGGTCAGAGAGCCACTGCTTTCTACAGGTTCATATTCTGACCCGCTAGATTCGTCAGATGAGGGTTCCCATTCCTCATCCGACTGGGTCAGAATCCTGTAGGCCTCTTCAGAAGAATACCCCCTGTTTGACATTTTGGACTACTAAATTTAGGGGTATTCCCTGAGACTACCCAAGAAAAAAAGCAAGCCTGTCTTACAAAGGGGAGGCTAGCGAAGTACCGGAGGCCGCTGCAGTTGATAAAAAATATCAAAACTGATTTTTTTATCGCCGCAGAGCGTGTAAAGTGAATGTGCAGTGATCAAAAAAAAAATAATTTTTGTCACTGCGGTGGGGCGGGCGTGGGTGAACGCACGTGTGGGCGACTGATCAGGCCTGATCGGGCAAACACTGCGTTTTGGGTGGAGGGCGAACTAAAGTGACACTAATACTATTATAGATCTGACCGTGATCAGTTTTGATCACTTACAGATACTATAAAAGTACAAATGCTGATTAGCGATACGCTAATCAGCGAATCAGTGACTGCGGTGCGGTGGGCTGGGCGCTAACCGATCGCTAACTACCTAACCAAGGGGCCTAAACTATCCTAAAACCTAACAGCCAATACTAGTGAAAAAAAAAAGTGACAGTTTACACTGATTACTTTTTGTCTTTCACTAAGTGATTGACAGGAGCGATCAAAGGGTTAATTGGGGTGCAGGGGGTGATCTGGGGCTAAAGTGTGGTGTTGGTGCTACTCACTGTGAAGTCTGCTCCTCTGCTGGATCCAACCGACGAAAAGGACCAGCAGAGGAGCAGACAAGCCATATAACAGATCATATTCACTAATATGATCTGTTATATGGCTTGTGATTTGTTTTTTTGAAAATCGCCAGCCTGCCAGCCAATGATCGTTGCTGGCAGGCTGGTGATGAAATTGTTCTTTAACTTTTGCCGGCCCGCGATGCGCATGCGCGGGCCGGCTTTGAGCGAAATCTCGCGTCTTGCGAGATGACGCGTATATGCGTGACTAAGGATGGCGGTTAAGGATGGGACGTTGTCCTTGTAACGGGGATCCAGCAGCGTGGCCACCCAGTAATCAGCACAAGTTAGAATGTGGGCAACTCGGCGGTCGTTGTGGAGACACTGCAGCATGTAATCGCTCATGTGTGCCAGGCTGCCCAGAGGCAACGAAAAGCTGTCCTCTGTGGGAGGTATATCGTCTGTGTCCTCTGTATCCCCCCAGCCACGCATCAGTGATGGCCATGAGCTGGTCTGGGTGCCACCCTGCTGTGAACATGGTTCCTCCTCCTCCATCTCCTCCTCCTCATCCTCCACCTGCTCATCCTCCAGAACTGTGCCCTGGCTGGACAATTGTGTACCTTGGGTTTGTGGTTGCAGGAACCCACCCTCTGAGCCACTTGGGAATGACTGGCCGGAAACCCTACGAAATGATCCCTCTTCCTCCTCCTCCTCCTGTGCCACATCCTGTTCCATCATCGCCAGGAGCGTTTTTTCAAGGAGGCATAGAAGTGGGATAGTAACGCTGAGAACGGCGTTATCGGCACTGGCCATGTTGGTGGAGTACTCGAAACAGCGCAACAAGGAACACAGGTCTCGCATGGAGGTGAAGTGGTGCTGTTCCGCCGAGCGACTCACCCGTACGTGCTGCAGCTGAAACTCCACTATCGCCTGCTGCTTCTCGCACCTTGTGGGCACGTCGCATTTGAGGCGGTGAGCGGGAAGGTAGAAGTTAAGCTGCAGCGCTGACAGGCGAGCAGCAGTAGGGTGAGAACGCCGAAAGTGCGCACAGACAGCCCGCACTTTATGCAGCAGCTCTGACATATCGGGGTAATTGTTACACCACCAGGCCGGGCTTGAGGCTGACTGGCACAAACCACTCATCGGTCTGTTGTTCAAGGCCCGTCCACAGCGCCTGCGCGGTGTGGGGTTTGTCCCCCAAACAGATAAGTTTTAAAACTGCCTGCTGTTGTTTACCCCTGGCTGTGCTGAAGTTGGTGGTGAAGGTGTTACGCTGACCGGATGAGGAGCTGGTAGAGGATGAGGAAGGCATAGTAGGAGGAGGAAGCAACAGGAGGCAAACTGAAGCGCCCTGCAATCCTCGGTGGTGGAAGGACATGCGCCAAACTGCTATCCGCCTCAGGCCCAGCCGCCACTGCATTTACCCAGTTTGCTGTTATGGAGATATAACGGCCCTGACCGTGCTTACTGGTCCACGTATCCGTAGTCAGGTGCACCTTGCCACAGATGGCGTTGCGCAGTGCACACCTGATCTTGTCCCCTACTTGGTTCTGCAGGAAAGGGATGACTCTCCTGGAAAAGTAGTGGCGGCTGGGCACGACGTACTGTGGGACAGCTACCGCCAAAAGGCCTTTAAAACTATCCGTCTCCACCAGACGGAATGACAGCATTTCAAAGGCCAGGAATTTAGAAATGCTGGTATTCAGGGCTAGGGTTCACGGGTGGGTAAGGGGGTACTTCCTCTTCCTCTCCAGCGTTTGGGAGATGGAGAGCTGAATGCTTCCTTGGGACATTGTGGAGATGCTTGGTGACCCAGGTGTTGGTGTTGCTGGCAGATCCTCTGTTTGCGGGGTGGCAGGTGGCACTGTCACTCCAGAGGTGGATGAAGAGGCCGAGACTGCAGCAGAAGAGGAAGCAGAAGGAGCCAGAGACCTTTCTTGGTTTTTGAGGTGCCTACTCCACTGCAGCTTGTGCTTTGCAATTAAATGCCTGGTCATGCAGGTTGTGCTCAGGTTTAGAACGTTTATGCCTCGCTTCAGGCCCTGCTTGCACAGCGTGCAAACCACTCGTGTCTTGTCGTCATCACATTGTCTGAAGAACTGTCACGCCAGGGAACTCCTTGGAGCTGGCTTTGGTGTGCTCGGTCCCTTGCTGCGGTGGGCAGTAGCAGGCGTACTGTCTACAGTACGGCTGCTCCACTTTTGCACCCTGCTTCCTCTTCTGCTGTGCTGGTGGCTTTGTGCGACCACTGCCTCTTCCTCCGAACTACATAGGTCACTCGCATGACCTTGATTCCATGTGGGGTCGAGGACCTCATCGTCCTCCACATCATCTTCCACCCAGTCTTCACCCCTGCCTTCCTTGTCGGTCTGCACACTTTCAAAAGCCCCAGCAGTTGGCACCTGTGTTTCGTCATCACCCGAGACGTGCTGCGATGGTCCTCCCATGTACTCATCTTGAAATATAAGTGGATGGGCATCGGTGCACTCAATCTCATCCACTTCTGGGGCAGGGCTAGGTGGATGGCTCTGGGAAACCCTGCTAACAGAGTCATCAAAAAGCAGAAGAGACTGCTGCATGACTTGGGGCTCAGACTGCTTGGCTGATTTGCAAGGGGGTGAGGTGAAAGACTGATGGACATCGGCTGCAAGTGCCAACTGTGGTCTTTCAGCAGGAGACTGGGTGGGAGACAATGTGAATGAACTGGATCCACTGTCAGCAACCCAATCTACTATCGCCTACTTGTTCAGGCCTCACCATTCGTAGAGCCGCATTAGGCCCGACCAAATACCGCTGCAGGTTCTGTCGCCTACTCGCAGCTGAGGAAGGGTTTTCACTTGTGGGTGTAGCTGGCACAGATCTACTACGTCCTCTCCCTGCAACAGGAGCTCCACCAGCAGCACCACGACCTGGGCCACGTCCCTTATTTGACGCTCTCCTCATATTTCTCAAATTTAGGTTCTTGCCCTAAATGGGTGTTTAATTAATAGTAGAATAGAACGACAGTATGTAAAGGGTGTATCTCACGTGGCCTGACCCACAGTAGGCTTCAATTAAAGATTTGTTTGCCCAAAATGGCTGTATTTTAAATGCCTGAATCAAACCCCTGTATGTAAAGGGTGTATCTCACACGGCCTGAACCAGTGTAGGCCTGAATTAAAGATTTCTTTGCCCAAAATGGCTGTATTTCAATTCCTGAATCAAACCCCTGTATGTAAAAGGTGTATCTCAAACGGCCTGAACCAGTGGAGGCTTAAATTAAATATTGGTGCACCAAATGGCGGTATTTTAAATCTCTGAATCTAACCCAAATGTATTAAGGGTGTATCTTACAATGACATATGCAGCAAAGTCTGCCAAATAAACTTTTTTTGCCCAAACGGGTGTTTGTTTAATAACTCATTATGGCAGCAGTATATAATCCAGGAATTTTTAAATGTGCTTATGCTACAAGGCCTAAAATATTGTGTATTTTACCCCAAAAAGGGTGTTTTATTAATGAAAGAATATAAGCCCTGTATATACAGGGTGTATCTCACACGGCCTGACCCACTGTAGGCCTGAATTAAAGATTTCTTTGCCCAAACTGGCTGTATTTCAAATGCCTGAATCAAACCCCTGTATGTAAATGGTGTATCTCACACGGCCTGAACCACTGTAGGCCTAAATTAAATATTGGTGCACCAAATGGCGGTATTTAAAATCTCTGAATCTAACCAAAATGTATTAAGGGTGTATCTCACAATGACATCTGCATCAAAGGCTGCCAACTATTTTTTTTTGCCCAAACGAGTGTTTGTTTAACAACTGAATTTGACAGCAGTATATAAGCCTGTAATTTCACACGTGCTGATGCTGCAAGGCCTGAAAATAGTGGTTTTTGGCAAAAAGAGTGTTTTTAAAACCCCAGAAAATGATGGGTATATTTCTAGCTTAAATTGCACACTGACTAATCCAGATGTTGTATATTGCCAAAAAAGTGTTTTTTTGGTAACAGAATATGAAAGCTGTATATATTAAACTTGAATTTAACACTTGCAGATCAGGAAAATATTGTTTTTTGGCAAAAAAGTGTTTTTTTAAAACTCCAGAAAATGATGGGTGTATTTCTAGCTTAAAGGGATGGGTGTATTTCTAGCTTAAAGGGATTCTGTCACCAGGTTTCACCCCCTCCAGATAAAAATATGGTTATGTTCAGGGAGCTTTAACCATTCCTAATGTGGTCTTATAAATGTAATCTGTAGGCTCATTTTGCTAAAAATACGCTATTATTAACCTGTCATTCATAAAAATAAGGTGCCCAAGGGGATGTAAATGGCTCCAAGCTGCCGCCCACACCTGCTGCCGTTCGTGCCCAGCGCCGCCTCATAATCTTCTGTGACGCCTCCTGCTGTGACGTCTCCTGCTCTCCCTCCCCCTCCTCCTGCTGTAACATTGCAGGAGGAGGGGGGGAGGGAGAGCAGGAGGCGTCACAGAAGATTATGAGGCGGCGCTGGGCACGAACGGCAGCAGGTGCGGGCGGCAGCTTGGAGCCATTTACATCCCCTTGGGCACCTTATTTTTATGAATGACAGGTTAGTAATAGCAAATTTTTAGCAAAATGAGCCTACAGATTACATTTATAAGACCACATTAGGAATGGTTAAAGCTCCCTGAACATAACCATATATTTTTTTTTAAATACATTTTTATTCTGGGAAAAAGAATAAAGTACATGCATACTGTAAATAAATGTCATTCCAATGAAACATCATAACAATCTGACATTCTATTCATGACAGGCAAATATATTTTTCTTTCCCATTTTTTCCCCTTTAATTCTTTCTCCCTTCCCCCCCCCCCCCTCCCATAATATCCAATATATTCTGCTTTAATAGAAGCTAATATTTAACATTAAGTACTTTAATTTTGTAAATAGCAATTCCGGCTGAAAATAAATCTTTGTCTCAACAATTTATAAGCATATGGACTTGCTTTATTTACTTTTTTTTTTGTCCTATCTGAACATCTCGGTTATTATGAAAGTCTCATTATCTTTTCTCAAAACCTCTTTATTTAAGTTTTCACACTTTCAGATCCCCTAACTGGTCCTTCAGATCCTCCTGTAGGTACCACGCTGTAAATTTGAAGGGTTCCATCAATAAGGGATATTCTGAATTGGAAATATACTGTAGCATGAAACCCTTCCACACTTTGTACAATTTCTTCCCCAACATTTCTTTCCTGGTAACAGCCTCACACCATTCGAGACGGAATAAGCGTCTAACTCTATTCAACCACATTTCCACACTAGGAGTGTCTGCTGATAGCCACTGTGTTAATATGCATCTTTTTGCCTCCAACATCATCTTTTGTTCAAGCATATTCAGGCCCTTCCTCTCACTGCCCCCTCCATCATCAGAAGATTGTTTTTCTTCTGACTGAAATATGACCAGAAGGGGTGATAATTCTGTGCGTTTACTGCCTAGCTTTCTCATCGCTGTAAGCACTTGAGACCAGAAGCTCTTCAAACTAGGGCAAGACCAAATACCATGAAACAAATCTGTCCCTGGCGTGTTGCATTTTGTACATGCAGTCAGCCTATCAGGTTTTGCTGGGGAATGCGGTAAATTAAAACCATATATTGCCCTATGCAAGATCTTGAAGTGAGTTTCTCTCATCTGTTCATTTGGTACTGCTTTATACAGCGCCTGAATACCTGTTCTGGCAATTGATTCCAGTTCATCCACCCCTAGCTGACTTTCCCATTTTTTTAACAAATTGACTGCTAACTGGTCTTCCCAGGTTGTCCTCAGTATCATGTATATTTCTGAAATAGACATTCTGCATTTATGCCCTAAAAAGGAATCAAATTTGTTCCTCTGCCCCTCCTTGGATAAATCCTTGATGATACTCTTTACATAGCTAAGAACCTGTATGTATTGGAACTGTGCCGGTTTCTGTAGATTCCACCTCTCTGTTAGCTCACCCAGCGATGCCCATCTGGTTTCCCTCTCATGTAACAAATCTCCTGCCTTAGTCACTCCTTTATTTGCCCATTCTTGAAAGGATTTTTCACTATACCCAGGAGGGAAGTTGGGGTTACCCTGTAAAGGTAGATGCTTAGAAAACAAATACGATAAGTTAAACAATTTCCTCACATTTTTCCACGTAATAATTGTGTCTCTGAGAATAAGAGATCTCCTTGCTATACCTGGAAGTTTTGATACTTTAGTATGAAGTAGCGCTGCCAGGTTCCACGGTGCTGCTAACTGACTCTCAACTCGTATGTTTGAATAAAATGAAGTCTTGTTGACCCAGTCTAGTATGTGCCTACTGAGACATGCTAGATTATAACCTCGCAGGTCTGGAAAGTTAAGGCCCCCCTGTTCCTTCTTCAGTTTTAACTTTTTTAACGCAATACTCGCCCTCCTACCTCCCCACAGGAATTGAGTAAACTTCTTCTCCAGATCCCTTATATCCGCATGACGTAAAAGAACAGGATACATTAGCTTCGATGCTCCTATCATCTTTATCAACTGGCATCTGCCCATTAAGGACAAGGGCAAACTCTTCCACCTATCTAAATCTTTTTTAATTTTGACAAACAAGGGTGGGTAGTTCAACCTGTATAAGGAATGTGGTATCTTCCCTATTTTGATCCCCAGATAGGTGATTTGGGTCGATGGCTTGGCTATACCAAATTTCCCTGTATCAATATTTCTCCCATCATCTCCTCGTGCCAAGGGAAGCACTTCACATTTAGTCTTATTTACTGAGTACCCCGAGTATTTCCCAAACTCACTAAGTAAATCCATCACTCTCCCTATATGTTGTTCCGGGCGGGCTAGGAATAGAATTATGTCATCGGCGAACAAGGCCGCTTTTGCCTGACATCCCCCCACTTTGATACCTTCAAAGACACTAGAATCACACAATCCTCTGGCTAGTGGCTCAAGTGCTAAATTAAACAGGAGTGGGGATAATGGGCATCCCTGTCGAGTGCCCTTTTGAAGCTGAAAAGGCTTAGATAGAAAACCTTGGGTATATACCCTCGCTCTCGGATTATGGTACATTTGGGATACATATGTCCTGAAAGCCCCTTGGAACCCCATCTTATCCAATACTGCTCCCAGCCATGCCCACCTTACATTGTCAAATGCCTTTTCCGCTTCAAGAGTGAGCATGGCTGGTGATTCCCCCTCAACAGGAAGATTCTGGACCCGATCCAAGACCGTCAAGACAGTCCTTATGTTTGTTACTGCTGACCTGCCTTTCACGAATCCCACCTGTTCCCTCCCTACTAACTGGGGAAGAAATGTAGCCAAACGATCCTCTACAATTTTGGCCAAAAGTTTCGCATCCACATTTATTAGTGAGATGGGTCTGTAGGAACCCGGGGACACAGGATCTTTCCCTGGTTTGGGTATCAACTTGATATATGACATGTTTTCATTATCTAGTTTCATACGGCCCTGGAATACTCCATTAAATAATTCTAGTAAAACCAGAGATACCTGAGGTATCAGAGCTTTGTAGAACTCCCCGGTAAATCCATCCGGACCCGGGGCTTTGGAATTACCCAAGTGTTTCATGGTTTCCTGTAGTTCTTGTAATGTTATGTCCGCATTCAAATTAAGAAGTTGTTCCTCAGACAATTTCGGCAACTTTACCCTATTCAATATAGTGTCTGTCAAGTCGCCCGTCCCCTCTTCCTTATATAAGGCTTCGTAGTACGAACCTACTATGTTACTAATTGTAGCTGGGTCGTGACTCAATTTACCCTCTTTGTCTGTCAAGCACGTTATATACTGGGGGCTTCTCATCCCTTTGGCTAAATTAGCTAGTAACCTCCCTGATTAATTACCAAATTTATACAATTTTGCTTCCCTTTCTGACTGTCTCAGGGACTCAGGTTTGACGCTCAGTAACCCATTTTTGTTTGCTAGCCTCTGACGGATTACTCAGAAATTTTGAATAAGCCTCCCTAACTTTCTGGCTCGCTTCTTTAAAAGAAAGATGCGCCTTTTTCTTAAAACTGTTCACATAGCCCATAATCCTTCCTCTTATCACTACCTTTGCAGTATTCCAAAACAGCTGCGGATCTCCCAAATGCCCCCCATTATCAGACTTGAACTCCTCCCACCATATGGACAACCTTTTCACAAATTCCTCTCTTGTACATAAATATGAGGGGAAGCGCCAAATATAATCCACTCCTCTTGGGAATGTCTCAGCAAGTTCTATCGATATAGGAGCATGATCTGATATAACCATGGCACCAATCTCGGCCCCCTCCACCCTCTGCGACAGTGAGTGGGAAAGAAGTATATAATCAATCCGCGACCACGAGGACTGTGAATTTGAATAAAATGTAAAACTCCGATCATCCGGATGTAATTGGCGCCATGGGTCCACCAGATCAGCCCCTCCCATAAGAGGTTGCATCCTGTTGTCTTGGGGTCCGTCAATCCCAGTTCTGTCTCCTACACGTCTTCTGTCCTCAACACCTCTAACCACAGAATTAAAATCCCCCCCAACAATCTTATATGGATTTGCATCCCCCAACACCTTGGTCTCTAACTCGTTAAAAAATGTTCCATTATTTGCATTAGGGCCATAGACATTATAAATGCTATATTGGGTGTCCTGAACCTGAATAAGTACTTGCACCCACCTGCCTTGTGTATCTGCAGAATGACTTACAACAGTACAGTTAAGTTGTTTGTTTATCATTGTTATAACACCCGCTTTCCTGTTATATGCCGGAGCACCAAAAACTGAGCCTACCCATAGTTTTTTCATCCTATCGAAATCCTTCTCCTCCAGGTGAGTTTCCTGGAGGAGAACAATATCAGGCTTCAGTTTCTTTAAGTGTCTAAGGATCATCCATCTTTTGTGGGGTGACCTCAGACCCTTTATGTTCCAAGAAATGACCTTCATCTTATTGTATTACAAGATACTATCTTTGTAACCGGTAAAGATATAATTTCAGAATAGACAAAAATTACAGAACAAGTAAATTACAGTACCTTCTTAAGAAAGATTCCCTCCCAAACCCCCCGTACCCTTTCCCTAACTGTTAGAGCAGCCTCTAACTATATTTATTCTGTTTAGACTTCCTTTTTTCTGGGTTGCGACACCCATTCACCTTCCTAACCAATGGCCTTATGAGCCTAAAGCCGCCTATATCAAGGATCAAACATTAACAAAAGCAACTGAACACATTCCTGAACTGTTAACTTTCAACACACTGACCCTCTTCCTCCCTCTTTGTCAGTGATGCATAAAGGGGAACTCTCTCTGGTCACTTTTGAGCCTCTTATATATGGCTACTGCACGCGCTGTGTCACAGCGTCTATTATCATAGGGAAAGTCACCTTCTCGGATATGACTGCGCTTCTCTCTTAGAAGAATGATTAACAGACATCCCTGATCGGCCCTCTCTGTCTTGTCGTTCCCGGTCAGGGTCTTGAGAGTCCATCTTTCGCCTCTCTCCTTCACTCCTGTTCTGACGCGGTGATATAGGTCTCCTACTGCGCTCTACTTCTCTCTCCTGTCGTCTGTTCTGCATGGACTCCATCATTTCCTCTGCTGCCGACGGCTCATGAAATATAACCACAGATCCATCAGCATGTGTGACCCTCAGTTTCGCCGGGTACATCAGTTGGAATCTGATATGCCTTTGGTGCAACAAAGAGCAGACATGGCTGAACTCCTTCCTTTTCTTGGCCACCACCGCTGAATAATCCGCAAACAATAGTATAGTGCTTCCTTGTAACTTAAAGGGTTTCTATCACTTTGTTTCACCTATTTAGCTTTCAGACACTAGCGATCCGCTAGTGTCTGCTTTATCTAACCACCCTAATATAAGAGCTTATTGTCCTGCCGTTTAGCTAAAAAAATAACTTATATAGATATGCAAATGAGCCTCTAGGTGCTATGGGGGCGTCATTAGCACCTAGAGGCTCCGTCTACCTTCACAAACTGCCGCCGCCCAGCGCGTCCCTCCAGCCCGCCCATCTCCAGCTGAAGCGATCCTCTCCGTGCGCGTCTCTGTTCTGCGCATGCGCAGTGAATGTCTGATCGCTTCCCTGCTCAGACATCTCCACTGCGCCTGCGCCGATGACGTCATAGTGCTCCGAGGAACAGGCGCAGTGGAGATGTCTGAGCAGGGAAGCGATCAGACATTCACTGCGCATGCGCAGAACAGAGACGCGCACGGAGAGGATCGCTTCAGCTGGAGATGGGCGGGCTGGAGGGACGCGCTGGGCGGCGGCAGTTTGTTAAGGTAGACGGAGCCTCTAGGTGCTAATCACGCCCCCATAGCACCTAGAGGCTCATTTGCATATCTATATAAGTTATTTTTTTAGCTAAACGGCAGGACAATAAGCTCTTATATTAGGATGGTTAGATAAAGCAGACACTAGCGGATCGCTAGTGTCTGAAAGCTAAATAGGTGAAACAAAGTGATAGAAACCCTTTAAGCGGACTCTTCCTATTCATGAAAGCTCTCAATATGGCCTCCTTATCACAGTAATCCAAATATTTTATGATTACTTGGCGTGGTTTTGCAGACGGGTTATGAGACCCTCCCGCTCTTTTCAGATTTGAATCTTCCTGGGGGCCAATTCTCTGTGCCCTCTCAACTTTATGACGGCCATCCAGACCCAGGGCTCTCGGCAGATCCAACTCGCAGAGCTCCTTTAACTCCATTGATTTAACGGATTCTGGCAAACCGATCAAGCGGAGATTGCTCCGTCGCGACCTATTTTCTAGGTCTTCCACCCTGTCAAACAAAATCATATTCTGCTTGGACAGTTCACTCAGGGTGCGCGCTTGACTAGCATTCTCACTTTCCATCAGCTGAGCCCTCTGCTCTAATTCTTCCAACTTGGCATCATGCTGATGGATTGCCTCATGTATCTGCTGCAGGGACGCCGACAACGTCCTCGTCAGTGTATCCCTGATATTAGGAGCCAGGTAAGTAGCCACCTCGATTGCCAGCGACTTGTAGTCTATGCCCTGAGCTGATATCACCGCCGGGTGAATTGTAGGTGACTCACCCCCTTCATGCGTCTCCTGCGATTCAGCTACAGGTTCTTGTACAGGGGTGCACGTCTCCGCCATCTTGCCCTGTGTTTCCCGCGCGCTGACCGCCTTAGTGGATTTAGTGCTGCCGCTCCGCAGAAGGTATCGCTCCATGTACGGAGTACAGGATTCAGTGGCAGGCCTTAGGCACTCTTTTATTATTCACCCCGCGTTTTGGTAACAGCGGGGGATCGATCTATAGACGAGCGGGTGCCGGAGCTCTTTCACTCCGCTGCTAGCATCCCAGCGCCGGAACCGGAAGTCATATCCATATTTTTATCTGGAGGGGGTGAAACCTGGTGACAGAATCCCTTTAAATTGCACACTGACTAATCCAGATGTTGTATATTGCCAAAAGATTGTGATTTTCAATGTTCCAAAATCTCAGATGCAGTGCTGGTGTACTGAGCTTGCAAAAAATGGCCGCCGCTGCCGCCCACCTAACTAACAGACGGATAAAAGTTATTTTTTTATGGTCAATGGGCTCAGGCAGAGTTAAAAGATTGTGCCCTACACCCACACAACTATTTGCATGTAGATCGCTGAGTTAGATTCTCTCCTATTCTCTCCCTGAAATCACCAGTCCAGCTGCATCCTCTCCCTACACTAGTAACAGCAGAGTGACGTGCAGCGCTACGTGACTCAAGCTTATATAGAGCCTGGGTCACATGCTGCTCTGGCCAATCACAGCCATGCCATTAGTAGGCATGGCTGTGATGGCTTCTAAGGTCAAACAGTTAAACGCTTTCAAAAAGCACAGAGAAATCGCCGAACACCGAACCCGAACTTTTAGTGAAATGTTCGGGTTCGGGTCCTGGGTCCAAAAATCCAAAAGTTTGGGTTCGCTCAACCCTATCCATGACATTCCAAGTCACTGGAATTCCATCTTGAAAATGCTAGAGTGTCTGTATGAGAAATGTAAAGCCATTTATTATTTCGTTAAGCACCAGACCACCTTAGAAGGGAGCGTGTGTGGTTTAGAGGTCAGGCAGTGGCAGCTTATGAGAGACATGTATCACATACTCAAGCCCTTCGAAAAGGCCACCAGATCTGTCAGTAGGGACAACTGCGGCATCCTCCTGATATTTATCTTATCTTGCTGTCCTGTAGCTGTTGGGTACTCACATTAAAAAAGTCCCATAGAGGGAAAGGAGGAGGATGAGGAGCTACTACTGGAGTCAGAGGAGTCAGTGGTGGAGGAAGAGCAGGACGCTGATGATGATGATTAGTGATGAGCAGATTAGGCAATATTCGAATTTGCAATATTTTGTGAATTAGCAATTTCGAGAATTCGTGATCTTCAGTCATTATTTTCTTGATTCGACAATCGGCAATGTAATATATTGACGATAGAAATTCACGATCAACACTAAGGGGTAGGCAACTTTCCTAATGGTTGCTAGGGAGGTGGCTAAGTGCCGATATTCAAGATAAATCCGCGATTAGCATATTTGTGATCAACACTATTCGCGAATATGAATAATTAGCACTATATTCTAAATATTCGCAAATTCTCAAAGTGGCGATATTCGCGATTAAAATTTGCGATTAAAATATGCGATTAAAATATTCACGCTCAACACTAATAAAGATGAGGGTGGAGAACTGGCTCCTTGGATACACTGACCAGAATGGCAAGCTCTATGCTTGCTTGCTTTTGTAATGACAGGCGTTTCCTTACCATCAAACAAACTGATGATAAATGGGTAGTCATGATTTTACACCTCACTATCAAAGCAAAACTGAGGATTGTATTGCTGTTTCCGAAAGGGGAGCCAAATTACTTTATTACCAGGATGCACTATATGTGCAGCTTGCTGCAGATTTCGGTGAACAGACACCTGCCAACCACGTGTCTGACCCCTCACCACCCCCAGAAGAGTCGCCCACCTCCCGCCATATCCGTCACCATGAGCAGCACAATCTGCAGCAGCAGAAGCCACAGCAGCAGTCAGATCAGTATAATCAACATAGTGGAGAACTTTCATTTGCGTCATACGCTTGGCTGAGGCAAATCAGCAAATGGAAAAATATTTCCTCAACACCTAGGTCCGTCCTACCTGGCTTTTCTCTGGTGCACACCATGTTCCCTGACCCAATGGACTTCTTGGTAGACAGACTAGAACAGTGGCCCAAACTGGTATAATATGTCTCTGTTCTCTTATGTCCAGCCTCCAATGTAATCTCATAGATGGTTTTTAGAGCGGCAGGCGCCGTTATGACACCCAAATGGACAGAGCTGTCCTCTTAAAGTGTACAAACCTTCACTTTTGTCAAATAAATGAGGCATGGATCCTGGGGATTTCCAAACTCCTTTGGCTGAAGCCAATGAATAGATCTGCCGTTGCTCACTGTGTTCCATCATGTCACTGTAGCTGTTGGCCTGTCTACCATCATGTTCTGTACAGTATTGCTGCTGCTACCATTACTGTCACAACTGCTGCTCCCTGTTGCTAATCCGTAAGCTCAAGCACGCTTTAATGGAGATGGCTACTTAAAAAAGGGACCCTAGCTATTGGCTGGATTTGTAAGAGAGCACTGGCTCTTTATATCCGTATTGCAAGCTAATATCAAGATATGTCTGAAGGGGTTTTAAGATAAAAAAAAAAAAAAAAAATTGTGGTTTTATGAACATGTGTGTTTTTGTATGTGAATAGGGCTAGAGAAGAGGAATGCATTTTTTGCTGCTATGTAAACTGTGAGGTAGAAGAAAAACGATTTATTTGCCTTATTAGAAAATGTGTTGATTGAGGATGATTTTATAGAAGACTTGTTTGTTTTGCCGATTTTATGGAGTTTTTTGGAGTTGCACTTTTGGGATTGTTTAAATGGTCTATTTAATTAGTACTCACCTGAATATAAAAGGGTGGGGAGAATAAGTGCATTCAGAGCAGCCCCTGACGAAGCAAGCGAAGTCGAAACCCGGGTCGGGCATGCGATTCTGAGCATCATTTTATAGTTCTATATGCATGAGACTTTTTATCTATGTGAGTATAATAAAACCAATTGTTTAATGAATTGTTGCGGTACCTCACTATGTTCAGTCCTCTAATTTAACATCCAGGAGGTGTTAAATCTGAATGTGAAGGGAACCTTAAATCCAGTGATCGAGTGTATCTAAAGATACCATCCACCTACCTTTTTCATCCACGCTCCTATGGAAAGAGTTTGAGCTTTGAGGTCTTTTTTTCTACAAAGGACTGAGTGTGAATTGGAACCTACTTCACTACAGACCTGCTGCGCTCCAAGGGACTTTGTGGTTTGGGACAAATTTTATATACAAATTTTGTATATTTGTGTTAGGAACTTTCACCATCTGCCCAGGGCTTTTAATCAGAGTATGATATAGCTGTATTCTACAGTACATTGACTTGAAATTTTGTAGGCCAGGAGAGGCAAATCTGATAGTGTAGGTCCTGTCTGTTAGAAGCCCTCTTGTCACTAGTAGATAGGCCCGACACAATTTTGTTCAAAAATGTGCGCAAAAAGCTTCTAATATTCATATAGCAAGTGTAGCATTGATATTGATGCAATTTGCATTTATTCATGTTTCTAGTGTTTGCATGTGTCTTTGCACATGGCAGTATGCTGCTACTTTTAGTCCTTGTTTAAAATATATATCATTAATACGGAATATTATTCCCTGTACTTGCTAAACAGATGTTATATTTGGATGTGTTGCAGACAAGCACTAAGGTCACATAAACAACCATGTGCTGCCAGACATCCATCTGTGTTGGAAAACTCTGTTTATGACTTCAAAGGTTACATTTCTTAAAAATAATCTATTTTAGTGATACAGAAATTGAAAAAGCAGTGGACCGAATTGACTTTATAGTTTTACTGCAAAAATGCATTTGCATAAGTTCTCAAGATTTTAACAATGATATAAAAGGGAACAGTTCAGCTTTACAGATGTATATTTTTTCTAGTTAATTGAATTTTGACAGCTGCAAAAAACATAAGTGAGTCTAAAACTATATTCAATTTTACGCTCTCTCTCTGGACAATGAAGTTTCAGGTCTTACTATTAACATTTGGCATCATATCATTATAGAACTATATAAATGATGAATAATATGCGAATGAACCCTGGAAGTTATTCATTGCAAATAATCATTAGTCAAATTTACAACTACTGACTATGCAGAAATCAAGTGCGAAGTTATATTTTATGTTTCTTAAAGGTGTAGTTTGGCTGGTAATTTTTTTCTTAAAAAATAAGGGTCAGAATGGCTTAAAATGTAAAGGAAGTTATTCTCACCTCACCAATCTCCTGCTGATCCTGGGTCCCCCAATTTATCTGCCTCTTAATAAATTAAGTGAGTCTCAGTCTATCTCAGGGAGAGAAT
Source organism: Bufo bufo (assembly GCF_905171765.1). Taxonomy (NCBI): domain Eukaryota; kingdom Metazoa; phylum Chordata; class Amphibia; order Anura; family Bufonidae; genus Bufo; species Bufo bufo. Next base: position 408,641,367 of record NC_053390.1, on the reverse strand, counting down.
ACATTGCAGTTACCCTCTACCCACTAGCTCAGGGAATGCTGACAATTAGAAATGGAACCTATGAGGGTAAAATGCAGAATACAAATCATATAATGTCAAGATATAGTGGCATTCCTCTTGTACAAACACAATGGCTTATTTTGAAACGTCACCTGAAGCTGCAATTACACTTTAAGATTGATAAGATACATTAGATGTAAATTTGTAGAAGAGAAATAATACCAGTTCTTTTTTAGTGTAGTAGCTATTTATTTACTATTTTTATAAAGTTTGATTGGGTGCCACAATGGAGATAAACGCTTCCTTTCTGCATTGTCTACATAGAAAATATATCAGGGTATGCATGCTTTATAGCAGCTTCAATAAATAAGAGTTACCGGATAAAGAATTGTCAATAAATTATTGTAGTCTCCAGAAAGTGATGACTTACAGTCTCTACCAAACATCAGCAAGCTGCTTGCAGTGTCTTACAGTATCTCTCTCTGTATAGTGTACAAATGTGTCCACCCTTACTTTAGCTCTTAAAGGGGTTCTCTGGGAATTATTTAAAATGGCTGCAAGCAAGCTTTCCTACAATGTGAGCAGGACTGGTTGCCACCACTTTCAGAGCTGCCTAAGCAGGTGAGGGGATGAGGCCTCACTGCAATGCTTAACTATAGATGGTAGTGGTGCAATCCTGCCTATGATATGTAATTATGGCTGTGCAGCCTGACAAGAAAACTCATCAGTTGATCCCAAGTACGACAACACCCCTGTGCTCATAAACTTCTTTTGGAGCACACTGCTGGTTTAAGAAGAGAAAGAGAACCATTTGCTGCATTTGGAGATTTATACAGCCCTGACCAACAACTGCAGAGGCTATGGGGAGAAATAAAAAAACAAAACCCCAAGAAGTTACCCTATTTTAGAAACCACCCCTCGCCTAATTTATCGCACAGGTGTTTTGCAGAAATTAATATACAGCAGATGGTGCAAAGTGAAAATTGCAATATGTTGTGCCCATCGTGGGCCAGTGTGAAAAATAAGCCCTTCTAATATTATGCTGTGCTTCCTGGTATTATAAACACCCTACATGTGGTTGTGTTCTTTTGCCTCAATGTATGAGAAGGCTCAATAGTATAAGAGCACCACACACATTTTAGGCCCAGTGTGGTGGTTTATATTGCTTGTTCTGACAATTGTAGAGAGGCTTTAAGGTGAAATTATAAATGGAACCTTGGAGAAGTGACCCTATTTTGGATACTCTGCCTGTCAATGTATTGCCATCTGAGACTCACACCACACTTGAATTCATAGACAGATTCTCCTGGGTACAGAAATGCCATAAATATGGATGTAAGCTTCTTTATGAGCACATGGTAGGGCTCAGAAGGGAAGGAGCACCATTTGGCTTTTAGAGCGCTACATCACATTTTTCTGGAATGGTTTTTAGGTGCTACATCACATTTGCAGAGAACCTGAGGTACACATACAGTGAGAGCACCAATAAATGACCCCATTTTGGAAACGACACCCCTCAAATTATTTATCAAGGGATGGAGTGAGCATTTTGACACCATAGGTATTTTGCAGAAATTAATGAGCAGGAGACCATGCAAAATAGCATTTCAGTCCCTAATATGCTGTAAGCTGCTTGTGCCATCTGAAAAATATTACAAACTACACCGCATAAATTGTTAGGCAGGTTCTACTTGGTATGGAAATGCCATAAAAGTGGATGTAAACTTTGAGTATGCTGCAGGGTTCAGAAGAAAAAGACCACCTTTTGGCTTTTGCAGAACATATTCTGGCTATGGTCTTGTGTGAGGTCATTTTTTTTTTTCAGGATTTGATGTTTTCATTGGTATTGTTTTGGGGTACATATGACTTTTTGATCGCTTGATATTATGATTTTTGGGAGGCAAGTTGTCCAATAAATGCCATAGCATTTTTATTTACCTGATGGTGTAGATCATGCGATATTTCTATAGAGCTAGTTGGTACAGACACCACAATACCTAATATGTTTATTTTTTATTTTATTTAAATTTTTATGACTTTAAATGACTTGCTGAGGGGAAGGGGACTTTTTTTTACACTTGAAAGTTTTATTTATTTATTTTTACTTTTTATTTTAGTCTCAAACAACTTCAACTTTTGAGGGTCTGATGATTACTGGCTCAGTGCCTTACACACTATATCATACTGCATATAAATTGTCAATTTCACATTGACAGTTCACCTGCAAAACCCAGAGCCTGGGGTTAGGCCTCACAGGCTTCCATAGCTGGCAGACCTGACATGACAACCATTGGCACTCCAAAATCATATCACAGGGAGCTAATGGATTGAGAGAGGGAGCACTCTCCCTCTATAAACCCCTTAGATGCTGTGGTACGCATTCACCACAGCATCTAAAGGGTTAATTTACGGGTATTTTAGTTTTCACCTATGTCAATGGTTATACCAGGGGCCTGGCAGTCAGTAACAGTTCTGTACTGATAGGACTGGGCACAGGAGCTGTGGAAGTTCAATCTGATCAATATACAAATGGAAAGCTGCACCCACAACAAACACAACTACAATACAGATAACAATAAGACCAACAGACTACATATCCCAGGATGCACTCAAACAAAACCAATGGACTAGGATTCAAGACTCTGGAAGCAACTGCACATAATATTCACTATACCCAGCAAAAAGGCACAGAAACTACAGGTATTTAAAGGCATAAAATCAAAACGCCCTCCAGCAAACACCAGACTAAACAAACTGATAGAAGTAGATTTAGGTGTACGTCATTTGCATAGCAACTGCCTTAAAAAAAGTTAATGAGCAGTGGGCAAGAAATCCCTGTGGCTCGCAATATGTCTTTATTGCATTAGCTTGATGTACCGTATGTTGTATGGAACTGACATGTTTTTTCCAAGTTATTTTAATGCATAAAGTCGTTTTCACCTTCTTCAGTTTGAAAGTCTTATGCTCTGTGTGCATACTTAATTACTAAACATCTTTCATTACATTTTACTTGTGTAATTGCTGTTGTAGATAAGATACCTTTACACACTAGCCATTTCCTCTTATCTTCCAGACTATTCCTGAGTAGTCACATACAGATTGAATATTCTTTCACTATAGATTTAGAAAACAGACATCTGATTAGTTTCTTTGGGAACATGGCCTTCCCTTTCTAGATTCTCTAAGCTACTTTATATTGTGTTAAATCTATTATATTGGAGGTACTGTTATTGCCATGATAGGTTCAGAAATAAGATTAGATTTTTCATTTCATTTCAAATACCTAAAAAATAGAATTTAGCTATTTTATAATCATATAATCAATAAGCTCCTACGTTCCCCCTGTAGTTTCTCAGTCCGGAAATATATCACTAAGTAGCATGTAAGGGATTCTGTATTAGAAAAATGGTGTTGCAACTGCTGCAAAGATATATTCAAATATATACACTCACCTAAAGAATTATTAGGAACACATGTTCTATTTCTCATTAATACAATTATCTAGTCAACCAATCACATTGCAGTTGCTTCAATGCATTTAGGGGTGAGGTCCTGGTCAAGACAATCTCCTGAACTCCAAACTGAATGTCAGAATGGGAAAGAAAGGTGATTTAAGCAATTTTGAGCGTGGCATGGTTGTTGGTGCCAGACGGACCGATCTGAGTATTTCACAATCTGCTCAGTTACTGGGATTTTCACGCACAACCATTTCTAGGGTTTACAAAGAATGGTGTGAAAAGGGAAAAGCATCCAGTATGCGGCAGTCCTGTGGGCAAAAATGCCTTGTGGATGCTAGAGGTCAGAGGAGAATGGGCCGACTGATGCAAGCTGATAGAAGAGCAACGTTGACTGAAATAACCACTCGTTACAACCGAGGTATGCAGCAAAGCATTTGTGAAGCCACAAAACGCACAACCTTGAGGCGGATGGGCTACAACAGCAGAAGACCCCACCGGGTACCACTCATCTCCACTACAAATGGGAAAAAGAGGCTCCAATTTGCACGAGCTCACCAAAATTGGACTGTTGAAGACTGGAAAAATGTTGCCTGGTCTGATGAGTCTCGATTTCTGTTGAGTCCGAATTTGGCGTAAACAGAATGAGAACATGTATCCATCCTCTGATGGCTACTTCCAGCAGGATAATGCACCATGTCACAAAGCTCAAATCATTTCAAATTGGTTTCTTGAACATGACAATGAGTTCACTGTACTAAAATGGCCCCCACAGTCACCAGATCTCAACCCAATAGAGCATCTTTGGGATGTGGTGGAATGGGAGCTTCGTGCCCTGGATGTGCATCCCTCAAATCTCCATCAACTGCAAGATGCTATCCTATCAATATGGGCCAACATTTCTAAAGAATGCTATTAGCACCTTGTTGAATCAATGCCACGTAGAATTAAGGCAGTTCTGAAGACAAAAGGGGGCCCAACACCGTATTAGTATGGTGTTCCTAATAATTCTTTAGGTGAGATATATATATATATTAGCAAAAGGTCTAGTAGGCACTCTCTATATGGAATATTGCTGAGGCGCTGAGGTATATGTTAAAATATATTATTTATTGTGAATAAAACATAAATTGATGATATACAATAAATTGCTGATATACAATAAAATGCATAAATCTAGTTTAGCATATAGGTAAAAGCTGTGCTAAATCGTGCCGATTGGGCGCCCAATATGAAAAAAAAAAATAAATACAAAAAAAAAATAATAATAAAAAAAATATATAGGAGAAGTCTCCCAAAGTATCTTGCTGGTGTTAGGGAGTCCTGTGGTTAATGGGTAGCAGCAATAAAGAAGGTTCCAATTAGTAATGTACCACAATAGGCAGATAAACATAAATAAATGTTGACGGCGTTGTAGCTGTACTGTAAGTAACAGGCTTTAATGGCGTAATACCTGTACTAAAAGTAACAGGCTTTAATCAGTATTCATAGTCCACCTAACCTTATAGGATGAGAACCATAGTGAACTCTGGTAAAGAGAAATGATGAAATGATTATTTTACAATGTCTCGAGAACTTCAATATTCTGGCATTGTTTCCAAGCCGTATGGTATATGTATCAAACTTGTATCTTATTTGTAGCACAACTTGTCATCAATAGATACAGGTTTGATTATGGAGGGAACAGAGCTCCAAGGCCTCGGTGCGGCGTCCCGCACTGTCACTAGCCTGGAGTACACTTATCCTACCGGTATGGGCTGAAGCAAGCAGAACGGGTCGCTTGTAGGAACTCTCGTAGGAATGAATGCGTAATAGTTCAATCTTTGTGTATAGGTCTTAAGTCTTAAATTGAAGAATTTTCAGTGTCCTCCACGTCCTCCACGTCCTCATACGCGTTTCGGGACAGTACACGGTCCCTTCATCAGTGAGGAGGGACCGTGTACTGTCCCGAAACGAGTATGAGGACGTGGAGGACACTGGAAATTCTTCAATTTAAGTCTTAAGACCTATACACATGGATTGAACTATTACGCATTCATTCCTACGAGCGCTCCTACAAGCGACCCGATTTAAACAGCAACCGGCGAATCCGAGTCCGATCACGTGACCCCTGACTCAAACCACGTCATACTGACCTAGTCACACGAGACACCAGGTATCCACGTGGGACGCCAAGAGCCAGAGATTACAGCTGCCTCAGAGACGGTCTGCTTGCTTCAGCCCATACCGGTAGGGTAAGTGTACTTTAGGCTAGTGACAGTGCGGGACGCCGCACCGAGGCCTTGGAGCTCTGTTCCCTCCACAATCAAACCTGTATCTATTGATGACAAGTTGTGCTACAAATAAGATACAAGTTTGATACATATACCATACGGCTTGGAAACAATGCCACAATATTGACGTTCTCGAGACATTGCAAAAGAACCATTACATAATTTCTCTTTACCAGCGTTCACTATGATTCTCATCCTACAAGGTTAGGCGGACTATGAATACTGATTAAAGCCTGTTACTTATAGTACAGGTATTACGCCATTAAAGCCTGTTACTTACAGTACAGCTACAACGCCATCAACATTTATTTTATGTTTATCTGCCTATTGTGGATGTGGTACATTACTTTATTTTGCACTCAGTTATATATATATATATATATATATATATATATATATACACACACACACAGTACAGACCAAAAGTTTGGACACACCATCTCATTCAAAGAGTTTTCTTTATTTTCATGACTATGAAAATTGTAGATTCACACTGAAGGCATCAAAACTATGAATTAACACATGTGGAATTATATACATAATATAAAGAGTATGGTGGCTCTCTATCGCCTATAACTATGAGTGGGTGCTACTAAGCCTAATGACTCACCCAGTCAAAAAGATTCATATTGTATACAGAGAGGCTGAGCACTCTCCCAATGGACCACACAAAGACTATTCAAAAATTATTAGATTTATTATACCAATATATAGATCTAAAAACAAAATAACAATAAAACAAAATATACAATGAAAATACACATTAAGAATAATATTAAAATTGTTCAAATTGTTCAGATAAAAAGCATAAATACTTAGATAGCGGTGGTATACAAAAGAATAATATATGCAACTTGAATAAAAGGGATATGTCCTAATTGGAAAAAACAAGAGAATCGATATTGGATTATTCGACACTATAAGAATAAATTTTCGACTGTGTGAAGATAAATATTCGAATAAATATGAAAATTTTCGAATGAATGTCCAGACTGAAATTTTCGACTGTGAGAAGATAAATATTCGAATAAATAGGAAAATAAATTTTCGAATGAGTGTCCAGACTGAAATTCGATATAAACTTGTAGTTATTCTATCGATTATATAATATTCAGTCGATATTCCCTGTATGGCAAAACAAAATACACACTGACTCTTGCAAAATACCGTCTGACTATAGCACACGGTGGCGTCCCACGTGGCTGATGAAGTCAGATTCGGCGGTACCTGTTTGTAGCAGTTCAGCAGGTGCAGTGTGAATGATGTAGCCCTCCGTGTAGAGATTCTTTGGTAAAGAGGTTGATTACAGCTCTGTCACTTCAAGGGTTTAAATGGTTTGAATATTCGCTATGTGCCATAAGAGTCCATCAGGGTGAAAGGGGACGATTCAAATCATTAGAATCAGGACGTCCATCAGCTGATGTGCGGGTCTTTTGAAACCAGACGCGTTTCGGGGTCTTTTCCTAGCCCCTTCCGCAGTGGTAGCCCGCAGAAAGAAATAAGCCCCTTTTTATACCCAAAATCCTCCATAATTGGGTGAAGTAAGAATTCTGAAGTGGATCTAACAACTTGTTTCAACAAATTGCATATAAAACCCGGTATGGAGTAGAAGATGAAGATGCATGTCAGATATATCTATAAATGCCAATTTTCCAAAAGTAACTCTTAAAAAACTTAAATGATATCTCATAGAGTTATATGTGTCGACATGCAATCCAATCTGTAGAACATCTATATAATTTTCAGAAAAAACACACTTGCGGTTTATTCAACTTTAATCTATTTTTCCCATGCGTTTTCTCAGAATCTTACATCCACAGATTGTACATATATAGAAAATGTAAACTTTCAAAGAAAATTTGTCTCTAAAAGTGTTTAACAATGTCTAATATATACATATGTAGATATATAGGACCGTCTATGCCCCAGCAGTATAATTTTCCAAAAAAACAACAAAAAAACAAACAAAGCAAAACTATGAATTAACACATGTGGAATTATATACATAACAAACAAGTGTGAAACAACTGAAAATATGTCATATTCTAGGTTCTTCAAAGTAGCCACCTTTTGCTTTGATTACTGCTTTGCTCTTGGCATTCTCTTGATGAGCTTCAAGAGGTAGTCCCCTGAAATGGTTTTCACTTCACAGGTGTGCCTTGTCAGGTTTAATAAGTGGGATTTCTTGCCTTATAAATGGGGTTGGGACCATCAGTTGCGTTGAGGAGAAGTCAGGTGGATACAAAGCTGATAGTCCTACTGAATAGACTGTTAGAATTTGTATTATGGCAAGAAAAAAGCAGCTAAGTAAAGAAAAACGAGTGGCCATCATTACTTTAAGAAATTAAGGTCAGTCAGTCAGCCGAAAAATTGGGAAAACTTGGAAAGTAAGGGCTATTTGAACATGAAGGAGAGTGATGGGGTGCACCGTACCTGAACCCAATCGAGATGGTTTGGAGTGAGCTGGACCGCAGAGTTTAGGCAAAAGGGCCAACAAGTGCTAAGCATCTCTGGGAACTCCTTCAAGACTGTTGGAAGAGCATTTCAGGGGACTACCTCTTGAAGCTCATCAAGAGAATGCCAAGAGTGTGCAAAGCAGTAATCAAAGCAAAAGGTGGCTACTTTGAAGAACCTAGAATATGACATATTTTCAGTTGTTTCACACTTGTTTGTTATGTATATAATTCCACATGTGTTAATTCATAGTTTTGATGCCTTCATAGTCATGAAAATAAAGAAAACTCTTTGAATGAGAAGGTGTGTCCAAAGTTTTGGTCTGTACTGTATATATATAAAAAATAAATTGGTGTTCAAGCGTGGACATTAACTTTAATGGGGTAGTCCAAGATATATTTTCTTAAGAAAATGCCAGGGAACCTATTAAATTAACAAAACAAAGTTATAAAGTTAAGCACTACAGCTCTTTTCTTCCACGCTGCTTGAGTCATGATGTAATGTTTTGGCTGCAGAGATAATTCCATAAACTGTGGGGGGTTCAGTCAGCACAACCCTGTATGCAGGTGCACATCGCTATGGCGAAATACACATACAAACGCAAAAACACAAATGCAATAGCACTCTGCAACCAGCACTCTGCCCTGCCTCTATGCTGGATGTTGAATGAGGCATTGGTGTACATTTTGGCCAAAGCGTAATAAGCCACTTACCACGTCAAGGTCGCCTCTATGAGTGGTCCCTAACACTAGTACCTACCTGTTATGGGCCATGATAGCTACACAAAGTCCAGGGAGCGCAGGTACAGCATGCACGCCAGGCACACTCTGCTTTTAACCCCGCCCGGTGCCGTGACAGCTTTCATCGGATCCAGGGATGCAAGTACCAACATGCATGCTGAGCCCACTATATACTTCTCCTGGAGCCAAATGGCTACTGGTAGGCGCTGTAAAAGCAGACTCAGTTTTATACTGACTTTAAAACCAGCCTCCAGGGCAGACTAACTGGTCAGGTGTGCATGACTGCATGGAGATCGCCACGCCTCCAATATATACTACAAAGAAAAAATGAGGGGGGTTCAGTCAGCACTATGCTGAGCCCACTATATACTTCTCCTGGAGCCATTTCCATAAACTACATACGACTGTTGAAGCCAGTAACTGGCCTCATCACTATATAAAGCAAGACTGCTGAGGCCAGTTATCGGCTGTTATGCGGTATATGAGCACAACACCAAAGCAATTATAACAACAAAGCTTGGCTTTTGAGATTCTGCCTATGGTGTCACAAAAAGAATGTTATTACTTACTAGGGTCCAAAACATTATTGTAATGAACTTAATTATACATGGTCACACTGGTCAGTTTATACACAAAAGATGCCGCAGACCTCATATCATATGTGCACTGCAGTGTTATGCTACTAATAGAACACTGCTAAAAATTGACCTACCGCAGCTACTGATCAGTTGAGCTGTCACATCTCTTTGTCAACAGGGAGAGATGAGTGAAGTTTTGAAAAATTATATTCGGCAACTTCTCCAACATTCGCCAAGAAATAAAATTTGTTCCGAATTAATTTGTCACAAATGACTATAAATCAGGTATACCCAGGCCACTCTGCTTTAGGGTACGGCCACATGGAGAACTTAGCCTGCAACTGCCTTTCATTTAATAAAGAAGACCACACTGGTCTTCATTGTTAATGGCCGCCCTGCACCTTTAATGTACTTTTAAACAGGGGCTATTGCTATTATGGGGTTTGGCTGGTTAGGTGTGGGACAACATGCCTGTTATTGCGGTTCTTGCCTGCATCTCCTGCAGGATGACAGTAAACACTGAATATTAATCAGTTCTGACATACCTACCAACCCTAGCGCTCTCCTGCCCTACAGGTGGGAGCCCTTCTTCTGCCATCTGTTTTTTCTCCTTTTACACATCATCTAATATTGATGAGAATATGTAATCAGGAACATCCAGCTTGTCCTCTCTCTGCATCATGCTGACTTTTCTAGGACCTGGAAACTTTGAAGGAGGATTTGGAAGAAGTAGAGCCAGCAAAAGAGGAGGATGGTCATCATTATGACCTGACCCCCCCTAAGGGGTGCAGACTGGATGGTATTGGTTGGCAGTGAAATAATAAAGGCTTCCATCTCTTTGGTATTAAATTACATATCTTAGGGCTCTTTCACACTTGCGTTGTTCTTTTCCGGCATAGAGTTCCGTCGTCGGGGCTCTATGCCGGAAGAATCCTGATCAGGATTATCCCAATGCATTCTGAATGGAGAGAAATCCGTTCAGGATGCATCAGGATGTCTTCAGTTCAGGACCGGAACGTTTTCTGGCCGGAGAAAATACCGCAGCATGCTGCGCTTTTTGCTCCGGTCAAAAATCCTGAACACTTTCTGCAAGGCCGGATCCGGAATTAATGCCCATTGAAAGGCATTAATCCGGCCTTAAGCTAAACGTCGTTTCGGCGCATTACCGGATCCGACGTTTAGCTTTTTCTGAATGGTGTAGTGGGGAGCGGGGGAGCAGTATACTTACCGTCCGTGCAGCTCCCGGGGCGCTTCAGAGTGATGTCAGGGCGCCCCACGCGCATAGATGGCGTGATCTCATGGATCACGTCATCCATGCGCATGGGGCGCTCTGACGTCATTCTGGAGCGCCCCGGGAGCCGCACGGACGGTAAGTATACTGCTCCCCCGCTCCCCACTACTACTATGGCAGCCAGGACTTTAATAGCTTCCTGGGTGTCATAGTAACACTGAACTCATTTTGAAGACGGATCCGTCTTCAAATGCTTTCAGTTCACTTGCGGTGTTACGGATCCGGCGGGCACCTCCGGCAAATGGAGTGCACGACGGATCCGGACAACGCAAGTGTGAAAGAGGCCTTAGTTTACAGCTGATGTAGGAATAAGTAAATGTAGGAATAAATAAATAAATGATGTAGAATAAGGCTACCTGCACTGTCCCTACACTCTCCCTCTCCAATATTATTCTATTAATCATTTTCAGCAACCATGTCCCTAGTTCATAAACACTTTCCATGTCTCTCCCTATGATCAGCTCACAGGACAATGGCAGAGACCATGCAGAATGAGGGTTTTATAGAGCTATGACATCAAAGAGGATGAATATCTAAGGATTAGCCTGCTGCATGGCATTATAGGTTATTTTGCATTTAAGAGCTTGTCTCCTCTACACTTATTTTTTCTTTCTAACACGTGCATCTGCCATTTTAGGAAAATATGATTTGTTACCATGAAGCGCGAGGAAATTCTGATTCATTTAGAATTGAGGTTTTCCTAAAGTTTGGACAGAATTCCACTTCGGATGCTTTGCTTCACTCAACACTATCAATAGGGACCAGTGAGTGAACAGACCGTCTTATGACTCAGGAAGCATTGGAACGAGAACAGTGATTCTGCACAAGCCAACTGCTCACAAATATTAGCTTGCTTCTAAATACCTAACAAAAGTTCTGATCTGTGTCCTGTGTGATCTTGCCATGTTTTCTCAGCCTAAATACTGTTATCAGTGTTATCGTGAGATATGGATTCTGGCAGCCTGTCTGCAACCTCGAGCTGTTTTTAGAGATCAAACCACTTAGAATTAATAATCTTTTTCACATCTATTGTATTCTCTTCCACCTCAATGTTTCATATCATATGCTCCTAATTTCTTATTTACAAGAGCTTATATTTTCCTTGATATTTTGCTGTTACTTTTGATTACTTATCTGTATCTTTTATTATTGCATTTACACTGGAACACTGGCATTTACACTGGAACATCACAGTTACACAAACAGGTTTGTTGGCAGATTCATTTCTATATATCTGTAAGTTGCATAGAACCTTAAAGGATGCTAATATATTGGTTGAACATTCCATGTAAGAAGTCTAAATCATATGTATTTTATATCATTCTTCTAGCCATTTATAGATCTTCTGACATTAAGTCTGAGCATCAATTTTAACACTGATAAATGATTAGAAAAGCATGCAATTATATCTTAACATTGCAACATATATATAAAATTTTGCTATTAAATTTGTTATTTTAGCACCTACTATGTTTCACTTCCCAGATATATTATTATAACAAATTTATGAATTTTACTTTGCTGCTTATAAGTTACAGAAAATAAGGGGATGACATAGCTATCTTTAAAAAAAAAATGATTTGGTACATCTAGATTTCTTCTCTTGCTGAGAAGACCAATCTAGAAAAAAAAAAAATCCATCTATAACAAGTTGTTACAAAAAGGTCCAAACAACACCTACCCATTTCAGATAACTTTAATGACCTTACTCATGGCTGTATGTTCGGTACTGTAATGACTGCATCACGCACAGGGAGGGGAAAGGGAAAGCCCTGCCCAAGGGAGAGGGTAAGGTGGTGACCCCTGACTCACCTTGCAGCTGGCACCTGACTGCCCTGACGTCCCTAGACGGGTTCCTCACCCGTGCGGCGATCACGTGCCTAAACCCTGGCTTTCCCTGAAATGAGCCCTAGATAGTGAACGGGCCGGTGGGATTGCTAGTCCGCACCACTGAACTAAGAGGGAAACACCAGGGAGAGGACAGACAATACAGACAAAACACATACACCCAGGTCGGCGACCACAGCAGTCCACAAAGGTCCAACAGGGATCCGGAGGGTAGCGTTCTGGATCAACAACCAGAGAACGCAGCAACACAGCTCCAGAGGGTCAGAATAGATGTCCAGGCAGGAAGCTCTATATCTGGCAACCAGAGAAGTGTGAGAGGGGAATATAAGGAGGTTTGGGAGTGCTGGACAAGGAACAGCTGAGGAGAAGGAGCTACGGATCCCTGAGTGAGCCAAAAGGGTTTGCAAAGCAAACCCAGAAAGCTACCATAAGGAAACAGCCCTATCTTACATAGAGCGCGCAGCCAACCGCTGCGACCTCCTGACCCCGGGTACAACGGAGTCAGGCGTGGCTCTTGACACCCTCGTGACAGTACCCCCCTCTCTACGAGGGGCCTCCGGACACTCAGGACCAGGTCTCTCAGGATGAGAGGCCTTAAAAACCCGAACTAGCCTGTCGGCGTTTACCTCAGACGCAGGAACCCACATTCTTTCCTCGGGACCGTAACCTCTCCAATGCACCAGATATTGAAGAGAGCTGCGGACCCGACAAGAATTAATAATTTTGGATATCTGAAATTCTAGATTACCATCCACGACAACAGGAGGGGGTGGCAGCGGTGACGGTTCTAGAGGTGGAACATATTTTTTGAGAAACGACTTATGAAAGACATTATGGATTTTAAAAGTCTGAGGTAACTCCAGGCGAAAAGCCACGGGGTTGATGATGGCTACAATTTTGTAAGGACCAATAAACCTAGGACCCAGTTTCCAAGAGGGAACCTTCAATTTGATATTCCTAGTAGACAACCACACATAGTCATTCACTCCTAGGTCCGGACCTGGCAACCGTCTCTTATCAGCCATGCATTTGTATTTACCTCCCATATTTTTCAAGTTAGCTTGCACCTTCTGCCATACTGATGAAAGAGATGACGAAAACCGTTCCTCTTCGGGAACCCCCTCTTTGAAAGTACAGAATTGGGGATGAGAACCATATGCACCAAGAAATGGTGACTTGCCAGTGGATTCCTGACGACGATTATTTATGGCAAACTCAGCTAACGGTAAATATGATGACCACAACTCTTGGTTTTCAGACACAAAACATCTTAGATATGTCTCCAGGTTTTGGTTGGTACGCTCAGTCTGTCCATTCGACTGAGGATGGAAAGCTGAGGAAAAGGACAAGTGTACCCCAAAACGGGAACAAAAAGCTTTCCAAAATTTAGAAATAAACTGGGTACCCCGATCCGAAACAACATCGGAGGGGACCCCGTGAAGCTTCACGATCTCACTGACGAATACCTGAGCAAGAGTTTTAGCATTAGGTAGTGCGGGTAACGCAATGAAGTGTACCATTTTGCTAAACCTGTCCACTACTACCAAAATAACTGTTTTACCCGCAGACAAAGGTAAGTCAGTGATAAAATCCATTGACAGATGTGTCCATGGTCTATGGGGAATGACGAGTGGTAATAGAGACCCTGCAGGACGTGTATGTGAAACTTTTGCGCGCGCACAGGTAGAACAAGAAGACACAAAATCCAATACATCCTGACGCAACCTTGGCCACCAAAAACGACGAGACAATAGCTCCAAGGTTGCTTTACTACCCGGGTGCCCAGCAAGTGCCGAATTATGATGTTCCTTTAATAATTCTAAACGTAGGTTCAACGGTACAAACAATTTCTCTGAGGGGCAAGAGACCGGGGCGTCCCCCTGGGCCTCTAACACCTTCCCCTCCAGAACAGAGTGTACCGCAGAAACAACCACTCCTCTTTGAAGAATGGGCACCGGATCACTCACATTACCCCCTCCAGGGAAACAATGAGATAGTGCATCAGCCTTGGTATTCTTTGCCCCAGGATGATAGGTAATCACAAAGTTAAACCTGGTAAAAAATAGCGACCACCTAGCCTGTCTAGGGGTGAGACGCTTAGCTGATTCGAGGTACAGAAGATTTTTGTGGTCCGTAATCACAGTGACGGGGTGGACTGCCCCCTCTAAAAAGTGACGCCACTCCTCAAACGCAAGTTTAATAGCTAACAGTTCCCTATTGCCAATATCGTAGTTCTTTTCTGCTGCAGATAGTTTTTTAGAAAAGAAAGCACAAGGACGCCATTTGCCAGGAGACGGACCCTGAGACAGTACAGCCCCCACTCCCACCTCTGATGCATCGACTTCAACAATAAAAGGCTGAGAAACATCAGGTTGGACTAGTACAGGTGCTGAGGTAAACCTCTCTTTTAGAGAGGAAAAAAGCAACTTTAGCGGCGTCAGACCATTTAGAAAAATCAGTCCCCTTCCTAGTCATGTCAGTAAGGGGTTTTACAATAAGTGAATAATTTTTAATGAATTTCCTATAGAAATTCGCGAAGCCCAAGAACCGTTGTAGTGCTTTGAGGTTCTCAGGAAGATCCCAATCCAAAATTGCCTGGATCTTCCTAGGATCCATACGGAAACCTGAAGCAGATAAAAAATAACCTAGGAATTGTATCTCCTGAACGGTGAAGACACATTTTTCAATTTTAGCATATAATTTATTCGTCCGTAGGACCTGCAGTGCTTGTCTGACATGCACCTCATGTGTTCTCAGATCAGACGAATAAATTAAAATATCATCTAGGTATATTACCACAAACCTGCCGATTAGATGACTAAAAATGTCATTAACGAAATGTTGAAAGACGGCAGGAGCATTGGTCAGAGCGAAATGCATAACTAGATTTTCATAATGCCCCTCAGGGGTGTTAAAAGCTGTCTTCCACTCATCCCCCTCCTTAATACGAATCAGATTGTAGGCGCCCCTAAGATCAAGTTTGGAGAACCACCTAGCACCCGCAATCTGGTTAAACAGGTCAGGAATGAGAGGAAGAGGGTATGGGTCTCGGATGGTTATCCGATTTAATTCGCGAAAATCTAGGCAAGGACGCAGGCCCCCATCTTTCTTTTTAACGAAGAAAAACCCTGCAGCCACGGGTGAAGAAGAGGGTCTGATGTGTCCCTTAGCCAAACTCTCGGAGATATAATCTTTCATGGCTTGTCTCTCTGGACCTGAAAGATTATATAACCTGGTCTTGGGTAATTTTGCGCCGGGAATAAGGTTAACCGGGCAATCATAAGGACGATGAGGTGGTAACTTCTGACAACCCTTTTCAGTAAAAACGTCCTCAAAATCCGAAATAAATGTAGGTAGGGTAGTTATGGAGGCGACTAAGCAATTGCTATTTAAGCAATTTTCTCTGCACTGCTCACTCCACTCCAATATCTCCCTGGCCTGCCAATCCACCACTGGATTGTGCGTTACCAACCAGGGAAGACCCAGCACTACCGGAGTGGGAAGCCCCTCCAGAACATAACATGAAAGCATCTCGTTATGGTGGTCCCCTACCCGAAGGTGTAAATTATGAACAATGTGGGTGAGGTTTCTCTGAGACAGAGGAGCAGAATCAATAGCAAATATGGGAATAGGTCTCTGTAGCGTACAGAGAGACAAACCCATAGTGCGGGCAAAATGGGCATCTATCAAATTTACCCCTGCTCCACTGTCTAGAAAGAAAGAAATAGTCTCTGTCTTATCACCAAAAACAATAACCGCTGGCAACACGAATTGCGATGTACGTATGGAGGAAACGTATACCCCCCGGCTGACATCCTCCACACAGCCTGGGGTTAGTAGTTTTCCGACGCTCTATATCTGGCAACCAGAGAAGTGTGAGAGGGGAATATAAGGAGGTTTGGGAGTGCTGGACAAGGAACAGCTGAGGAGAAGTAGCTACGGATCCCTGAGTGAGCCAAAAGGGTTTGCAAAGCAAACCCAGAAAGCTACCATAAGGAAACAGCCCTATCTTACATAGAGCGCGCAGCCAACCGCTGCGACCTCCTGACCCCGGGTACAACGGAGTCAGGCGTGGCTCTTGACACCCTCGTGACAGGTACAATGTTTCATGCCTTAAAATACCTAACAGATGCCCCTCCTCCCCTCTCCTATGTTCGTTCATTAACCTTTAGTGTTAAATATGTATGTGAGAGAACTTACAAATTGCAAGATAGGAGCCTTATCAATCCTTATCAATTATAGTTATGATTATACAAAGAAGCACAGCCATTATGCAAACTTTTTTTTCAAATTCAGGTATAAAAATCTCTTTTGTTCCGTGCATGCATGATAGATCTAATAATACAAAAAAAAAAAAACAATACTCTATGAGCTTAAAATTCTTTCTAATATTCTTAAGATGCTTCAAATGACCAACAAATTATGGAGATACCAACCTAACATTAACCACCTCCGGACCGCCTAACGCAGGATCGCGTTCCGGAGGTGGCAGCGCTGCGCACAGTCACGCATATATGCGTCATCTCGCGAGACTTCCTGTGAACGCGCGCACACAGGCGCGCGCGCTCACAGGAACGGAAGGTAAGAGAGTTGATCTCCAGCCTGCCAGCGGCGATCGTTCGCTGGCAGGCTGGAGATGTGTTTTTTTTAACCCCTAACAGGTATATTAGACGCTGTTTTGATAACAGCGTCTAATATACCTGCTACCTGGTCCTCTGGTGGTCCCCTTTGTTTGGATCGACCACCAGAGGACACAGGTAGCTCAGTAAAGTAGCACCAAGCACCACTACACTACACTACACCCCCCGTCACTTATTAACCCCTGATCACCCCTGATCACCCCATATAGACTCCCTGATCACCCCCCTGTCATTGATTACCCCCCTGTCATTGATCAACCCCCTGTAAAGCTCCATTCAGACGTCCGCATGATTTTTACGGATCCACTGATAGATGGATCGGATCCGCAAAACGCACACGGACGTCTGAATGAAGCCTTACAGGGGCGTGATCAATGACTGTGGTGATCACCCCATATAGACTCCCTGATCACCCCCCTGTCATTGATTACCCCCCTGTAAAGCTCCATTCAGACGTCCGCATGATTTTTACGGATCCACTGATAGATGGATCGGATCCGCAAAATGCATACGGACGTCTGAATGAAGCCTTACAGGGGCATGATCAATGACTGTGGTTATCACCCCATATAGACTCCCTGATCACCCCCCTGTAAAGCTCCATTCAGATGTCCGCATGATTTTTACGGATGCACTGATAGATGGATCGGATCCGCAAAACGCATACGGACGTCTGAATGAAGCCTTACAGGGGCGTGATCAATGACTGTGGTTATCACCCCATATAGACTCCCTGATCACCCCCCTGTCATTGATTACACCCCTGTCATTGATCAACCCCCTGTAAAGCTCCATTCAGATGTTTGCATGATTTTTAAGGATCCACTGATAGATGGATCGTATCCGCAAAACACATACAGGCGTCTCCCTGGAGCCTTCCAGGGGGGGTGATCAATGACTGTGGTGATCACCCCATATAGACTCCCTGATCACCCCCCTGTCATTGATCACTCCCCCTGTCATTGATCACCCTCTGTAAGGCTCCATTCAGACATTTTTTTGGCCCAAGTTAGCGGAATTTTTTATTTTTTTTCTTACAAAGTCTCATATTCCACTAACTTGTGTCAAAAAATAAAATCTCACATGAACTCATCATACCCCTCACAGAATCCAAATGCGTAAAATTTTTTAGACATTTATATTCCAGACTTCTTCTCACGCTTTAGGGCCCCTAGAATGCCAGGGCAGTATAAATACCCCACATGTGACCCCATTTCGGAAAGAAGACACCCCCAGGTATTCTGTGAGGGGCATATTGAGTCCATGAAAGATTGAAATTTTTGTCCTAAGTTAGCGGAACTGGAGACTTTGTGAGAAAAAAATTAAAAATATCAATTTCCGCTAACTTGTGCCAAAAAAAAAAAATTTCTATGAACTCGCCATGCCCCTCATTGAATACCTTGGGGTGTCTTCTTTCCAAAATGGGGTCACATGTGGGGTATTTATACTGCCCTGGCATTCTAGGGGCCCCAAAGCGTGAGAAGAAGTCTGGTATCCAAATGTCTAAAAATGCCCTCTTAAAAGGAATTTGGGCACCTTTGCGCATCTAGGCTGCAAAAAAGTGTCACACATCTGGTATCGCCGTACTCAGGAGAAGTTGGGGAATGTGTTTTGGGGTGTCATTTTACATATACCCATGCTGGGTGAGAGAAATATCTTGGCAAAAGACAACTTTTCCCATTTTTTTTATACAAAGTTGGCATTTGACCAAGATATTTATCTCACCCAGCATGGGTATATGTAAAAAGACACCCCAAAACACATTCCTCAACTTCTCCTGAATACAGAGATACCAGATGTGTGACACTTTTTTGCAGCCTAGGTGGGCAAAGGGGCCCATATTCCAAAGAGCACCTTTCGGATTTCACAGGTCATTTTTTACAGAATTTGATTTCAAACTCCTTACCACACATTTGGGCCCCTAGAATGCCAGGGCAGTATAACTACCCCACAAGTGACCCCATTTTGGAAAGAAGAGACCCCAAGGTATTCGCTGATGGGCATAGTGAGTTCATGGAAGTTTTTATTTTTTGTCACAAGTTAGTGGAATATGAGACTTTGTAAGAAAAAAAAAAAAAAATCATCATTTTCCGCTAACTTGTGACAAAAAATAAAAAGTTCTATGAACTCACTATGCCCATCAGCGAATACCTTAGGGTGTGTACTTTCCGAAATGGGGTCATTTGTGGGGTGTTTGTACTGTCTGGCCATTGTAGAACCTCAGGAAACATGACAGGTGCTCAGAAAGTCAGAGCTGCTTCAAAAAGTGGAAATTCACATTTTTGTACCATAGTTTGTAAACGCTATAACTTTTACCCAAACCATTTTTTTTCTACCCAAACATTTTTTTTTTATCAAAGACATGTAGAACTATAAATTTAGAGCAAAATTTATATATGGATCTCGTTTTTTTTTGCAAAATTTTACAACTGAAAGTGAAAAATGTCATTTTTTTGCAAAAAAATCATTAAATTTCGATTAATAACAAAAAAAGTAAAAATGTCAGCAGCAATGAAATACCACCAAATGAAAGCTGTATTAGTGAGAAGAAAAGGAGGTAAAATTAATTTGGGTGGTAAGTTGCATGACCGAGCAATAAACGGTGAAAGTAGTGTAGGTCAGAAGTGTAAAAAGTGGCCTGGTCTTTCAGGGTGTTTAAGCACTGGGGGCTGAGGTGGTTAAAGGGGTTGGCCATTTTCTGGTTTCTGGTGATCAATGTGTTTGTAAGATGACTATACAGCACTTACTAATAAAGCCTTTGTTGATATTCTGCACCTTTTTCTGTAATTCATAAGGTAAAGCCTTTGCTAGACAAGACTTTTGTGTTGTCCACATAAAGGTCCTATCCATAAAATGACTTCTGATGGAGGCTCAAGTGACTAAACAAATCACTCAGCCTCCTTCAGTCAAATGCACTATATCTACCATTTTTATTGGCACTGCTTAGAGGATTAGTGTTGGTACAGCGTTTGAATGGAGGAAGCTGAGTCATATGTCTGATCAGCGGCCACCTTATTTAAATAGGGCATCCATGTCAACATCACAGAAGATTTGCCCAACAAAGGAACATGGCTTATGAAATGTAGCAAATGGCACAGAATATCAACAAATTCTATATTAATAAGTGCTAAATAGTCATCTTAGATACATGCTTGCCAACAGTAGCCAGAATGTGACCAGCCCATTTAAAATTGTTTCTCACCTTCATAAATCCTCTATTTTAAAAAACAACCTTAAAATTATGATTGTTTCAACTGCCAAGCTGAAGTCTTTATTATACCATGAGTAACCTCAAACCTTCATGTAAATAATTGGACTCATTATGCTCATGGATTTCTTATGGTTTGCAAAACACTATGCAACCACAAGGGTGGCATAGTTTCAAATTGTCCTGTTGTCCATGTCCATGTCTTAATAAAAATATAACTGTATTATAACATTCTGACAGAAATTTTCCTTATGCTTTTTTGGAGACTTTGAACTTTTTTGTGTGACTATGTCATAATAACATGAAAGGGGATTGAATATTACTGAATAGAGTGCAAGTAGTTGAATAAACATTTTGACGCCATTAACTTTTATGTGATGTCCATGTTTTGATTCCAGTTAGTTGCATTTGCCTAGGAAGTCATATTTTCTGAAGATTTTCAGCTTTACATTTCATATGCTCTTTGATTAATATTAAATACAGCAGCTTAGGAACACAACTACTGTATACATGATTATCTTTAAAATGATTTCCAATTCATCGCTTGTACTGCATGAAATTCCAAGCTAATTTCTTTGGAGCATCTGTTACTCCCCACTTATGCATGAAGTTGAAAAGGATATGGTTTTTAGGTGTTCATTAGATGGTCAGGAGAATCTGTCTGATTACTTTGTCCTTTGCTGACCCTGTATACTTTATATATAGATACATTATTCATAGCTGCAAATTATTCATAAATCATAGGGATTTAAAATTGAACAAGGAAAGAGTTTCTTTTGTTCATATTCATGTTTCCTGTCAGGAAATAAATATTTGTTTGAAGAAAATGATTAAAAAAAAAGCTCAGTTTGTAATTGATACTTCAAATTATATGTTAATACTGAAAATATAAAAGTGCAATGGAATATCATTAACAAGCTCTTTATAGTAAATATAAAACACAAATTAGGGAAAGTGCACATCACCGATATGGTTCCGTTATACTAGGAATTTGTATAAAGGAAAAGAACTGAAGGAATATGTGCTATTATTTTAATGGATCTGTCAAGAAATTCTGCTAAACTAATGGATCTATTATTTCCATTAGTTCCATTTCAATCCGTTATTGTATTAAAATAACAGATCCGTTTTTTAATTATTACATTTAGTTTTGGTTGTGGCAGTTGTGGGGGAACAGGTATATAATATCCTCAATTTCCCCATGTTTTTGTGAGCTGTGCGTTGGATGTGTTTTTGCGTGAAGCCATGTTACCAGCTCATCTGCTCTTTGATTTGGCGTACGCGATTAAGCGCAAGCAATGGAGGAGGAGGCATTGTTTGACAAGACGGTTTTTGGTTCATCCCATCCATTCAGCCAAGATGACCTGTGTTGTGTTTGCGGTCCTCTAACCCGAGATGTGGCAGAATTCTGAAAAGTTTGCTTTATATTTAAGGATGTCACTGTCTTTAGAAAGTGCAACATTGGCCTCAGAGATGGAACACCACGTTCCGTCGATGTGTGTCCCTGGAAGAGCTACTGATGGTGACCCTACGGTAAATGTCTTCCTTTACATATTAATGTATTATTGGTTTTTAAACTGCGGTAATTTATTATCACAAACTTCCTAAGTTAGGTCTTTAGACAGAACAGCAGCCAAATAGTTATGCAATGTTAGTTTATTAGTGCTCATTATTATATGGTGAAGCTTTGAATGTTTTGTAATGTGTTGTGCCGATACCTTGTATGAAAATACAAGGTAGGAGTGTAGTATGTCAATATAAATCGCTATGTCGTAATTAGGGATGAGCGAATCAACTTCAGATGAAACATCCGAAGTTGATTTGCATAATATTTTGTTTGAATACTGTACAGAGCGAGCTCTCCGCACAGTATTAGAATGTATTGGCTCAGATGAGCCGAAGTTATTACTTTGCGAAGTCTCGCAAGACTTTGCATAATAACTTCATAAATTAATTTCTACTGTAAAAAAACATTTCCCGAACTTGGGTTCGGTTCCGAGTTCGGGAAATGTTTTTTTTACAGTAGAAATTTATTTATGAAGTTATTACCTAAAGTCTCGCAAGATTTTGTGAAGTAATAACGAAGCTCGCTACATACAGTATTCAAATGAAGTATTATGCGAATCGACTTCTAATATTTCATCCGAAGTCGATTCGCTCATCTCTAGTCGTAATATAAAGTACAGACGAAAAGTTTGGACACACCTTCTCATTCAAAGAGTTTTCTTTATTTTCATGACTATGAAAATTGTAGATTCACACTGAAGGCATCAAAACTATGAATTAACACATGTGGAATTATATACATAACAAACAAGTGTGAAACTGCTGTGGGATCCGAGGTAAAACCGGGATGGGGAGCGGACAACCTTGACCATCTACCATTATTGCATAAATGCCGTGTATTTTAACATGGAACGTCAGCGGACTGGCGGACAAGTGTAAACGGAGGGTGGTCTACGATGCCATCTCCAGACATCTACCTGCTATAGTGGGGTTGTTAGAGACTCACTTAACTGCTGAAAAACTGTATTATATGCGAAAATCTTGGGCAAAGTGCGAGTATCACTCCCACTATTCGGCCTATGCGCGAGGAGTAAGTGTCTACATCCATAGAAATGTGGACTATGACCCTTATGATCAATGGATTGATAAGGAGGGCAGATTTGTATTTTTGTATGGCCGATGGATGGGACTGATATGCGTACTTGCGTTTGTATATATCCCGCCCCCCTTCTCCTCTGAGGTTTTGAGGAAGCTCGCGGAGTATATATGTAAGAGGGATCCGTGCCCTATATTAGTGTCGGGCGACTTCAATTGTGTTATGAATGATAATGATAGAGTATCTGTGCTCAGTGGAGGGGGGAGTGTTAACGGCGAGCCCACGACCCTTAGCAGGATCTGCCAGGAGATGGGCCTCACGGACGTGTGGCAGTCTCTGTAAGGGAAAAATAATCGCCTTCTCCTGTTTTAACAGATCTTGCAAGGCTATGTCTAGGATAGATCTGTCCTTGGCGAGCTCAGAATTCCTGGAACAGATACAAAAAATGATGTTGTCGATGGTCGACCCAGCGTCTTTAGATAGTAGAAAACCCTTCAGGTTAAATCCACACTGGATCCATCTGGTGGGTGACCAAGAAAGGATTGGGAAAGATATCTTAGAATTCTGGGCACTAAACTATGGATCCACACATGTACATTTTGTGTGGGATTCCCTGAAGGCCATGATAAGAGAGATATACTGTATGAGGATTAGAAGAAAAAGGGCAGAATACGCTAAGACTGAAAAGGAACTGGCAGAAAGGGTTGGGGAGTTAAAGGTAGTTCTGGCTAGACAGAATGTGGAAACTGTTCGACTATCATTAATGGAGGCTAAGAGGAAATATCAGGCCTTCCTATACGAAAAAGCGCAACATAAGTCTTTTTTTGCGGGACAGCAAGCTTTTTTTGAAAAGGGCAAAACAGGTAAAATGCTGGCATCGGTAATTGCTAATCAAAAGACCCAAACTCCTATAAAGCAAATTAAGCTGCCCTCTGGTGTTTTAACCAATAACCATATAAATATTAAATCAGTTTTTATAGAACATTTCACTAAACTATATCAGTCGGATCTCGGGGTTGATGATGGAGCCCTGGCTCTCTTTTTAGATAGCGTGGCTCTCCCTCGTCTCTCCGATCCAGACTGTATTAAATTAAACTCACCAATTACCCTCGATGAGCTGGAGACGGCTATCGATAGCATAAAAAGCAATACGGCTCAGGGCAGAGACGGCTTACCCTTTGAATTCTATAGAGTATATCGTAAAGCGGTACTCCCTCTCCTTCTCCAAACGCTTAATGAATCTTGGAGTAGTGGTTCTCTCCCTCCCTCTTTGAGGGAGGCTTCTATCTCTTTAATCCTGAAGAAGGATAAAGATAAGAATGAAATTGGGTCATATCGCCCAATTTCATTACTTAATACCGATTACAAGATATTAGCCAAACTGCTCGCTAACAGGTTGAGGGGGGGTCATTCACTGCCTGATCCACCTGGATCAGACGGGCTTTATCCCAAAACGAAATATACAATCTAATATCCGTATGGCCTTTCGAAACATCTATACTGGGGACGGGGAGGACCGCTCCATCCTGTCTCTGGATGCTGAGAAGGCCTTTGACAGGGTGGAGTGGCCCTTCTTGTGGGGAACTTTGGACAGAATGAACCTGGGTGAGCACTTTATCAAATGGATACAACTGCTCTACCGTGGATCTACTGCTAGTGTTAAGATAAATGGGATTAATTCAAACACTTCCCCTTACAGCGAGGCACTTGGCAGGGCTGTCCCCTCTCTCCTCTGATTTATGCCTTGGCCTTAGAACCCCTTGCATCTAGAATTCGACAATCTAATGAGATCGTCGGCTTCGGAGGGAGAGGAGAGGAAGATAAAATTTGTTTGTATGCGGACGATATTGTTTTTTTGAAGCAGGGGTGGAAAGCAGTCCCACCTGTTATGACCATCTTGGAAGAATATGGTTCACTATCAGGGTATAAAGTAAATTGGGATAAATCCGAACTCCTCCCCCTGACTCGAGCACCCCCCGATAGTTTTTTAGGCATTAGGCTACTTGGACCCACTGATTCTATTCGATATCTGGGTATTAGAATTAGTGCTGATTTGACTAGATATAATCAGCTAAACATCATCCCTATGATTAATAAGGTGAGGGAGAAGATCCGCACTTGGCAAAAGTTGCCTTTGTCACAGGCAGAAAGGATTGCACTGGTCAGGATGGTGGTCCTGCCTATCGTTCTATACCCCCTGACAGCGTGTCCGATATGGATCGACGATTCATATTTCGGGCTGCTGGATAGACTGCTGAATGAGCTAATCTGGGGGAGGGGAAGAGTTAGGATTAAGCAAAAATATCTTTGGCTCTCTGAGAGAGATGGGGGTCTGTCCCTCCCCTTCCTTCAGGGATACTATATTGCAGCTCAGATAATGTGGTGGGTGGGACAGGGGGGGACCGCCATCCTGCCTCATTGTTAAATATTTTGTTAAAGGATTTCCAGGGGCCGTATGGGGATATTTTCTCGATTTTGGAGACTGGCTACCCAGGGAAAAGAAAAAAAGAGTGCTTAATCAGCGATACGTTAGATAAGGTTTGGAATAAGACTAAAAAGTTATTGGGTTTAATAGGCCCTACTCACTTTACCCCACTTTGGCACAATCATAATTTAAAAGAATTTATGTTAATTGTAGATTATAAATATTGGAATTCACGCGGTATTAACCGCTTAACTCATATAATATCACATGGTAATATCACCCCCTTAGATGAATTAATAAAGGGCTCGACTGTCACGTCTTTAGATAGATATAAATATGCACAAATCAGGCACGCATTTATGAGCACTCAGGATTAATCCGTTTTGATTATTCGGGCAAATTCTTTTTTGGATTATTGTTTCAAGTTTAAGGATACACAACTCACACTTTCTCAAATATATCGCAGATTGCGGGACTGTCTTGGGGAAATAACATTCAAAAGCGAGGGAGGCTGGGAAGCCGAATTGGGCGATGGGAGCAGCTTAGATTGGGATATAATATACCAAAATATAAAAAAAGTATAGATTTCCCAAAAATATAGATTGATGCAGTTCAAGATTGTACATCACTTATACTACTCCCCCGCCTTCCTCGCCAAAATATATAAGGAGAAGAGGGATGTGTGTTGGAAGTGCTCAGCAGAAAACGCTGACCTGAGTCATCTATTATGGAACTGCCCAGAAATAAGTTGTTTTTGGATCAGTATCTATGAGGAATTATACAGAAGATATAAGAGCAAATTGAACCGATGGTTTAGGCAGGCAATATTGTGTCTCTTCTCCCCTATTGATTTAACTCCCTCTAAGATAAGAACCTGCCTGGAGGGATTCATGGCCGCAAAGGCCTTGATTGTTAAATATTGGGGCACTAAAAATAGCCCTACCTTCTCTGAGTGGAGGGCCTTGATGGACACTATTGATTCCTATAGAAGAATAGCAAGAAAAATAGAGGGATGCTGATAGGGCAGGTTGTCCGCCCCCAAAAATTCAAGTTCAAGTTCAAAAATCAAATCCCAAAGTTATTCACCGAAGCCTCGTTTGCCGTAGCCCATACATTTTAATCATATATGGAGACGGATCTCAGTAAAGCGTTAAAGCAAAGCTTGGAGCGATGCGACTTCGGATCTTGGATCCGAAACCCGCTTCGCTCATCCCTAGTGTTAATGTTGTGTTCTGAAATTATTATTATTTTTCTATTGATTTCCATTTTCATTGCGAAGTGGGGGAAGTTTTCCAAGCTTGCATTACTAATTTCACCTAGAAAAGTCCACCATTTTCTATATTTGTCAGGGATACATTCTACACGATATGGGATTTCCTTCATCACGATGTCATCCCCACTTCACAACTCAGCAGTGGGAAGAGATAGCGGCCAAGTTCCTGTCCATCACTCAGTTTCCCAACTGTTTGGGTGCAGT
Organism: Bufo bufo; assembly: GCF_905171765.1. Taxonomy (NCBI): domain Eukaryota; kingdom Metazoa; phylum Chordata; class Amphibia; order Anura; family Bufonidae; genus Bufo; species Bufo bufo. Next base: position 408,614,376 of record NC_053390.1, on the reverse strand, counting down.
GGATGAGAAACATATCCGAATCAAAAGCCTCCCCATAGTGGCTCATTGTATTTTAACCACTTCACATCTGGGCCATTTCCCCCTTGCTGACAGAGCAAATTTTGCAAATCTGACATGTGTCACTTTATTTGGTAATAACTTTGGAACTCTTTTACTTATCCAAGCCATTTTGAGATAGTTTTCTCGTGACACATTGTACTTCATGACAGTCATAAATTTTAGCCAATATATTTCACCTTAATTTATGAAAAAAATCCCAAATTTACCAAAAATTTTGAATAATCTGCAATTTTCTAAATTTCAATTTCTCTGCTTTTAAAACAGAAAGTGATACCTCAAAATATTTATTAATTAACATTCCCCATATGTCCACTTTATATATTGGCATGATTTTGTAAATGTCCTAAAAAAAAATTGGGACGTTAGAAGGCTTAGAATTCTAGGCTTTTTAAGCACCAGTTTAGGTCTAAAGTCACTTTGTGGGGCTTTATATAGTAGAAACCACCCATAAATGATCCCATTCTGAAAACTACACCATTCAAGTTACTCAAAACTGATTTTACAAACTTTGTTATCCCTTTAGGTATTCCACAAGAATTAAAGTAAAAATGGAGATGACATTTCTAAATTTCACTTTTTTGGCAGATTTTCCATTTGAATCCATTTTTTCTTTAACACATGGAGGGTTAATAGCGAATCAAAACTAAATATTTATTACCCTGATTCTGCAATTTACAAAAACACCCCACATGTGGTTGTAAACTGCTGTACAGGCACACGCCAGAGCGCAGAAGGAAAGGAGTGCTGTATGGTTTTTGGAAGGCAGATTTTGCTGAATTGGCTTTTATAAGCCCCCCAGATGCACCCTTACAGTAGAAACAATCAAAAAAAGAACCCATTTATAAAACTACGGGATAAGGTGACAGTTTTATTGATACTATTTTGAGGTACATATGATTTTGAATCGCTCTATTTTATGTTTTTTGTGAGGAAAGGCAACCAAAAAATGGTTTTACAACATTCATCTGACAGGGTAGATCATATGTTATTTTTATAGAGCAAGTTGTTATGGATGCAATGATATCAAATATGTCTACTTAGTTTTTTTGTTCCAGTTTTACATAATAAAGCATTTTTGAAAAGAAAATTATGTTTTTGTGTCTCCATTTTCTGAATACCATTTTTTTTTCTTCTGCCGATCGTCTTGTGCAGGGGCTCATTTTTGAAGGAAGAGTTGACATTTTTATTGGTACCATTTTTGGGTACATATGATATTTTAATCATCCATTATTACACTTTATGTGGCAAGGTGGCCAAAAAGTTGGTTTGTTTTGGCACAGTTTTTATTTATATATTTTTACAGCGTTCACCTGAGGGGTTAGGTCACGTGACACTTTTATAGAGCAGATTATTAAGGATGTGGAAATACCTAATATGTATAGTTTTTCTTATTTATTTAAGTTTTACACATTATTAGCATTTTTGAAACCAAAAAAATGATGTTTTAGTGTCTCCATAGTCTGAGAGCCATAGCTTTTTTATTTTATGCAGAATGAGGTGACGGTTTGATTGCTACTATTTTGGTGGGTATATGCCATTTTGATCGCTTGGTGTTGCACTTTATGTGATGTTAGGTGCCAAAAATATATTTTGTTGCCACAGTTTTTTTAGTTTTTTTTTCGGTGTTCACCTAAGGGGTTAGGTCAAATGATATTTTTATATAGCACGTTGTTACGGATGCGGCGATACCTAATATTTCAACTTTTTTTATTTATTTCACTTTAACACAATAAAAGCAGTTTTTGTGTCTCCATTGCCTGAGAGTCATAGTTTTTTAAATTTTTTGACCGATTATCTTAGGTAGAGTCATATTTTTTGCGGGTTAAGATGACCTTTTGATTGGTACTATTTTGGGGGGCATACACCTTTTTGATCACTTGGTGTTGCAATTTTTGTGATGTAAGGTGACAAAAAATGGCTTTATTTGGCACTGTTTTTATTTTATTTATTTATTTTTCTACGGTGTTCGCCTGAGGAGTTAGGTCATGAGAATAGCCATTATACAGCTGTCATTCCAGCAATTTGTTCTTGTCATTGGGGTGCAAGTGCTATGTTAACCATTAAGCTACTAGCGCCCTGCATGTACTGCGCTGGTGCGATGTGTAAACATGACGCCCGCTCGCACGGGCAGCGGGCATCATGTCCAGCAGATCTCTGCTATTTCATACAGCAGAGACCTGCGGCTAATTACCGTGAATGGCAATAATGCCAATTGCGGTAATTAAATGCTTTAGATGCAGTGATCAAGTGAGATCACGGCACCTAAATGCACAAAAACCCGGAAGCTCGCGCTTCCGGGCTTCCTACCTATGCCCCGTGTGTCCAATCCAGGAATAGGTAGTTGTGCTGAATACTGGTAGCCTTACTGAGTAGGCTAACAGTATTCAAACTGCAATTCTTATTTTGGCCAGGATAAGAAATTAGCAAAAGTGATCAAAATAAGCTAATAATAAATTCCTGATAAACTAAAATAAAAAAATAAAACGAAATAAAAAAGTACCGTAATAAGCTCATATGAGGCACATAATGATCACAATTATTTTTTTTTATATATAAAATAAAAAATATATAAAAAGTTTAAATCAGCCCCCTTTCTGTATAATTAAAAAACAAATACCTAAATAACAATAAATATAAACATCATGGGTATCATCGCAACCGAAAATGCCCATACTATTAAAAAAGAAAAAAATATTCCAATACGGCAAATGGCGTAACAGAAAAACGGGTCAAAATGGCAGATTTTCCATTTTTTATTGTTCTCTTATCCAAAAAAATATAATAAAATGTGATCAAAAAGTCACGCATAGTCCAAAATGGTAACAATTAAAAGTACAGATTGTTCCGCAAAAAATGAGCCCCTAAACTGCTCAGTCGAACTAAGTATAAAAAAGTTATGGGGGTCAGAATTGGGTGATATAGTAAAAAAAAATTCTCAAAGTTTACATTTATTTTTACACTATTTAGACATAAAGAACCTATACATATGGGGTATTGTTGTAATCGTACTGACCCAGAGAATGAAACAAAATGCTGAGGGAACAAAACAGGTAAAACGGTGGAGGGATTGCGTTTTTTTTTTTGCAATTATGCACCATTTGGAATTTTTTTACTGCTTCCCACAACATTTTAAGCCATAATTATTGTGACATTAGAAAGTACAACTTGTCCCACAAAAAGTAAGCCATCATACAGCTATGTGACCGGAAAAATAAAAAAGTTATGGCTCACGGAAAATAGGGAAGAAAAATGAAAACGCAAAAACAAAAAAACCTCCGGTAGCCAAAGTAAAAGTGTTTAGTGGCCTATTTCAGTACACAAAGAAAAATATATAAGCATTTCACTTTTGCATTTATTTGTGGTGAAAGCATTTAGTGGCCTATTTCAGTACAGAAATAAAAATACAGTATATTCTCAGTTCACTTCTGCAGTTACCATATATATGTGTTGAAAGCGTTTAGGGGCCTATTTCAGTACAGAAATAAAAATATATACGCACTTCACTGTTGCAGTTATTTGTGGCGAAAAAGTTTAATGGCCTATTTCATTACAAAAATAAAAATATATTCTTAGTTCACTTCTGCAGTAGTAATGATAAAGCATGCTCGGCCGAACACCTGTTCGGCTCGAGCATCTCGATGCACGGCGCATGGAGGTACTCAGCCGAGTACCGCATGTGCTCGAGCGCCATGCTTGAGTCTCCTCTCCGCACATTTCTTGGCTGCTACGCACCCAATTAACGTGCAGGTAAGTACTGCCTTCACTGTAATGCCAGTAGCCATGTTGGCTACTGTCATTACAGTGATTGGCTCGCCGGAACGCGTCATTGTGTGCTATATAGCACCCGATGACGCATGTGTCACGGTGGGGAGTGGGGAAAACCCCCACCATACAATGTCAGAAATAAAGGGGAAGCAGCTAGGCCAGGACGCCGGAATCAGGAAGCTGGTCACCTCCTAAAGCGTCCCTAATCCTCATCCTAACCCCCCCACCATATGAGCGGACCTGGATGGTAGGACGGCTCATACCAGGATACCTTTGGCCCCGAGTCGCCCTAATAATCTCTCACATAGGAGCAGGGGAGAGACGACCTGTTCTTCCCAGACACGGAGGAACAGGAGTCTCACAGGGCCCATCTGCAGGGAAAAGTGGAAGACTAAATGCAGCAACAGAGTCGGCAGGTAATAACACCAGACAACACGCTTACCTGCCGCTGCCTCCACGACTGGAAACTGGGCATACGTACAGGAGCCCACACACCAAACAGGACTCTGTACCAACAACACCACACACAGGTATCCAGCACTCCTGATACTGCCTGGGCCCCATACAGCAAGGTGCACGGCTGCCCCAGGCAGCACTGCATACAGACTTATGGTTCACCCCTCTGGGAAACCAGCCCCCTCACAGGAGGAAGAAAAGTAAATGTCTAGAATGCATGCTGGAAGACAACACCAAACATGGAACAACAAGCTAGACATAACAACACATCAAATACCTAACCCCACACCAAACATACACCACATGTAAGGGAGGGAAGACATAGCTGGAGAACCCGGGATGACATCGCTGAAGACATCTATGTCCTGCAAGGTGGCCCTCAAGGACTGGGCAGATATAACACCCTGGACTGGAGCAGAGCTCCAGCACCAACGACAGCTGAAGTACCACTGACTCTAGCTAGGAAGCCACAGGAGATAAAACCCAAGTGACCACACCCAGTCAGGGAGTTAACCCTTACAGCACCAGACAGAGGGAGGCTACAACTTAAATGGGAAGTGCACACACCAGCAACAGCATGCGTGGCAACCATGTCACGGAGCACACAGCCAAAGCCGAGACACTGCCACCACATGCCATAACAGCAACACATTGCCCAGGGCAACGGACGCGGATGACAAACGGTGCATTATCCAAGTTTTCAACGGACCCATTGAAAGTCAATGGGTCAGCAGAAAATCACGGAAAACGGAACAACGGACACGGAACACAACAACGCTCGTGTGCATGAGGCCTTAGGGAGAGCTGTGTATAGGAAGGGACAGTTTAGGGAGTGTAATAAGAAGATTTTTATACAAAAAACTTTTCAGAGACCCAAAAGTCCCTTTAAGGACTATTGTGTGTGACAGCAGCAATATATATTTTTAGCGCAAACCTGAGCTAAATACCGTGTAATAGGCTGCTGCGGACAGTTAAATTATTCACGCCACATCTCCTGAGTAAAGTATGCGCATCCCTAAAATATCAGTGACATCCAGTGCACTTTTTCTGTAGACGGTGTCCGCTGCAGACAGTTAAATTATCCGTGCCACAACTCCTGCTTAAAGTGTGCGCATCCCTAAAATATCAGTGACATCTAGTGCACTTTTTCCGTAGACTGTGTCCGCTGCAGACAGTTAAATTATCCGCGCCACATCTCCTGTATAAAGTGTCTGCATCCCTAAAATATCAGTGACATCCAATGTACCTTTTTCCGTAGACACTGCGAACAGTGACATTACCTGTGGTACCTGTCCTGTATAACGTTTCCTAATCACAAATACCTTTGTAAAAAAATTTTCCGCATACACTTCCAAATCCTGCGCTACTTTACGTGTGACATACTTTCAAACATATATCACATTTAAATTGAAGAAGGTGAGCAGTAAGGGACAAAGAAGTAGCAGTGATGCTAATGGTGCACGCAGAGGCCGTGGCCCTGGGAGCGGAGAAACTGTGGCTGCTGCCAGTGCACAAGAAAAACAATCATCCACGATACCTAGCTTTATTTCCTAGCTCGCAGGACACAACTCTTAAAGTCAGACCAGTGAGACCAGGTGGTTGGTTGGATTGCAGCAGATAATGCTTCCAGTCGGTTAAGCACCATCCTGTCTTCCACCAAGTCCAGTCTCAGTAGCCAGAAGTCTTGTCAACACAATCCTCACCCTGATCCTTCTTCCTCCCACCATGTACAGTCTGGCCAAACAAGTGATCCCACACTCGGATATTCTGAGAATCTCTTTTCATCGCCATTACATGATTTGGCCCTCTCGCCAAGCAAGCTTGAAGAGGGACATGAGATCTTGTGTCCTGATTCCCAAACTCTTGAGCATCCACAGTCACAATAACACGACGGTGGGGAACGGCAATTAGTGTTTAATGAGGTGGATGATGATGAGACACAGTTGCCAATGAGTCAACTGAAATTACTGTCTCAAGAAGTTGATGAAGAGGATGAGACACAGTTGTCAATCACTGAGGTTGTGGTTAGGTCAACAAATCAGGAGGATGATCAGAGTGAGGAAGTGGAAGAGGATGTGGTGGACGATGAGGTCACTGACCCAACCTGGTGAAGGTGGAAAGCCGAGCGAGGACAGCAGTACAGAAGGGGAGGTATCTGCAGCACTGCAACAGGCTGGAAGACGCAGTTGGGTGCCAAAAGGGAGAAGGCGGGCCACACAAACAGGTCTGCAACTGTTTCATGGAGCACACCCTTGTGGAAATCTCCCTTGCCAAGTGGTAGATGTTCCGCAGTATGGCGCTTTTTTGAGGAAAGTGCGGACGACAAAAGAATAGTAGTTTGCAACCTGTGCCATACAAAAATGAGCCGGGGCGTGAACACTAGCAGCCTCACCACTACCAGGATGATTTGCCACATGGCATCCAAGGACCGTAATAATTGGGACGAATGCCTGAGTCCACAATCTGTGTCTGCGGGTCACACCACTGCCTCCTCTTCCCTAATGTTACGTGCTGGCCAATCCCCTGTCGAAGGCGCAACCCAGATGCCTCCCGCCCTGCACCTGGACCTTCGCAAGCACCATCAGCGACCACATCTACTTCCGTGTCCCAGCGCAGTGTCCAATTGTCCTTACCCCAGGACTTTGAACGCAAGCGAAAATACCCAGCCACCCACCTACAGTCCATAGCACTAAATGTGCAGCATTCCAAATTACTGGCCCTGGAAATGTTGCCATTTTGGCTTGTGGACACTAAAGCCTTCCGCAACCTGACATCGGCAGCCGTCCCGCATTACACAGTCACCAGCCACCACTATTTTTCAAGGTGTGCCGTGCCCGCCTTACACCAACATGTGTCCCGAAAAGTCACACGTGCCCTGACCAATGCAGTTACTGGGAAGGTCCACTTAACCACGGACACATGGACAAGTGCATTTGGCCAGGGATGCTACATTTACCTTATGGCACACTGGGTGAATGTTGTGGAGACCGGGAGCGAGTCGTAACCTGGGATGGCATAGGTGCTACCGACGCCAAGGATTGCGGGCCTTACATCGATCAGGGTTTCCGCCAGCACCTACGGTAGAGGCTCCAAACCCCACTTCTCCTCCTCCACTTCCACCTCTGATTTATCCGTGTGCAGCACCAGTTAGTTATCAGTCGGTAGCTGGAAGCAGTGTAGCACTGCAGTGGGGAAGCGTCAGCAGGCTGTGCTGAAGCTTATATGCTTAGGGAAAAAACAGCACACCACCGCAGAGCTATGGCAGGGGATAAAAGACCAAACTGAGCTGTGGTTCTCGCCACTCATCCTACAACTAGGCATGGTTGTGTCTGATAATAGCCGTAACTTGGTGACGGCTTTGGAGCTCGGCAAGCTCAGACACATCCCATGCCTAGCCCACGTGTTCAACCTTGTGGTTCAGCAGTTTATCAAAACCTACCCCAATTTGCCTGAGCTACTGGTGAAGGTGCACCGCGTCTGTGCACATTTCTACAAGTCATCGACAGCTTCAGCTGGTCTATCAATGCTGCAGCAGCGCTTGAAATTGCCAGCTCACCAGCTGTTGTGCGAAGTGAGCACGCGCTGGAACTCCATGTTTCACATGTTGGCCAGGCTTTGTGAGCAGCATAGGGCAGTAGTGAAATACCAGCTGCAACATGGGCATCGCCTTTCCAGTCAGCTTCCGCTATTCACAAGCGAGGAGTGGGCATGGATTTCTGTCCTCTGTGAGGTTTTAAGAAACTTTGAAGAATAAAACACAGATGGTGAGTAGAGATAACGCTATTATCAGCGTAACCATCCCACTTCTCTGTCTACTCAAACGCTCGCTGCTCACAAATAAGAACGATGCTTTGCATGTGGAAGAGGTGGAAATGGGGGAAGACATTACACAGGGTGATAGCCAGACCACCCTCAGTTCGTCTTCTCAGTGCGAATTGGACAATGAAGAGGAGGAGGAGCAGGAGATGGTTGCCTCCGCTACAGAGGGTAGTACCCATGGAAGTTTAATTCCATTTGTTCAGCGTAGGTGGGCAGAAGAGGAGGAAGAGGATGAGGAGATTGAGAGTGATCCTCCTGATGATGACAGCGAAGTCTTGCCTGTTGGTACTCTGGCACACATGGCTGACTTCATGTTAGGCTGCTTTTCCCGCGACACGCGAGTAATACACATTTTAGACAACACGGATTACTGGTTGTTTACCCTTCTCGACCTCCACTACGAAGAGAACTTCTCTTCTCTCATTTCTTTGGTAAAGAGGACGAACAAAACAGGCAATACCAGAAGATCCTTGTTCAAAAATTGCTCCAAAACTTTCCATCTGACAACGCTGGCGGCAGAGTCCGTAGTTCCTTGGCCAACCGAGGAGGGGAGACAAGGGGAACACACAGCAATTCCAACAGAGGCAGGGAAACACTCTCCAAAGCCTGGGACAGTTTCATGACACCCCGCCAACACCCTCACCCTGATGCGTGGCCTAGTGTCACAAGGAGGGAAACATTTTGGAAGATGGTGAAGAAGTACATAGCAGAGCACGGCAGCATCCTCAATGATCCCGCTGTGCCTTACAACTACTGGGTGTCCAAGCTGGACACGTGGCACGAACTGGCGCTCTACGCCTTGGAGGTGCTGGCCTGCCCTGCCGCCAGCATTTTGTCTGAGCAGGTATTTAGTGCTGCTGGTGGCATTATAACAGATAAGCGTATCCACCTGTCAACTGAAAATGCTGACAGGTTGACTCTTATAAAAATGAACAAGGCCTGGAATGACCATGACTTCTCGACTCCACCAGAGGAAAGCTGATGGACATAAAGGCACTTTAAATGTGTTGTTTATAATGTACTGAATACACTGTATTCCCATGCACGCCTTCAACCACAAACAAGGGTATATGGTTGAATCTTCCTTTTCTTATCCTCCTTCTCCTCTTCCATCATATCAACACATGCTTATTCGTCGCATATAATGCCACCACATATATGCCCTTCGCATATAATGTTTTACAGGGTCAGCTCAGCTGCAGGCCCTCGCATATAATTTTTTAAAGGGTCAGCTCACTAGCATTCCCTTGCATACACTGCGTGCAGAATTATTAGGCAAATGAGTATTTTGACCACATCATCCTCTTTATGCATGTTGTCTTACTCCAAGCTGTATAGGCTCGAAAGCCTACTACCAATTAAGCATATTAGGTGATGTGCATCTCTGTAATGAGAAGGGGTGTGGTCTAATGACATCAACACCATATATTAGGTGTGCATAATTATTAGGCAACTTCCTTTCCTTTGGCAAAATGGGTCAAAAGAAGGACTTGACAGGCTCAGAAAAGTAAAAAATAGTGAGATATCTTGCAGAGGGATGCAGCACTCTTAAAATTGCAAAGCTTCTGAAGCGTGATCATCGAACAATCAAGCGTTTCATTCAAAATAGTCAACAGGGTCGCAAGAAGCGTGTGGAAAAACCAAGGCGCAAAATAACTGCCCATGAACTGAGAAAAGTCAAGCGTGCAGCTGCCAAGATGCCACTTGCCACCAGTTTGGCCATATTTCAGAGCTGCAACATCACTGGAGTGCCGAAAAGCGCAAGGTGTGCAATACTCAGAGACATGGCCAAGGTAAGAAAGGCTGAAAGACGACCACCACTGAACAAGACACACAAGCTGAAACGTCAAGACTGGGCCAAGAAATATCTCAAGACTGATTTTTCTAAGGTTTTATGGACTGATGAAATGAGAGTCAGTCTTGATGGGCCAGATGGATGGGCCCGTGGCTGGATTGGTAAAGGGCAGAGAGCTCCAGTCCGACTCAGACGCCAGCAAGGTGGAGGTGGAGTACTGGTTTGGGCTGGTATCATCAAAGATGAGCTTGTGGGGCCTTTTCGGGTTGAGGATGGAGTCAAGCTCAACTCCCAGTCCTACTGCCAGTTTCTGGAAGACACCTTCTTCAAGCAGTGGTACAGGAAGAAGTCTGCATCCTTCAAGAAAAACATGATTTTCATGCAGGACAATGCTCCATCACACGCGTCCAAGTACTCCACAGCGTGGCTGGCAAGAAAGGGTATAAAAGAAGAAAATCTAATGACATGGCCTCCTTGTTCACCTGATCTGAACCCCATTGAGAACCTGTGGTCCATCATCAAATGTGAGATTTACAAGGAGGGAAAACAGTACACCTCTCTGAACAGTGTCTGGGAGGCTGTGGTTGCTGCTGCAAAACACTGACAGAATCCATGGATGGCAGGCTTTTGAGTGTTCTTGCAAAGAAAGGTGGCTATATTGGTCACTGATTTGTTTTTGTTTTGTTTTTGAATGTCAGAAATGTATATTTGTGAATGTTGAGATGTTATATTGGTTTCACTGGTAAAAATAAATAATTGAAATGGGTATATATTTGTTTTTTGTTAAGTTGCCTAATAATTATGCACAGTAATAGTCACCTGCACACACAGATATCCCCCTAAAATAGCTAAAACTAAAAACAAACTAAAAACTACTTCCAAAAATATTCAGCTTTGATATTAATGAGTTTTTTGGGTTCATTGAGAACATGGTTGTTGTTCAATAATAAAATTAATCCTCAAAAATACAACTTGCCTAATAATTCTGCACTCCCTGTATAATTTTTTAGATTGTCAGCTCACCAGCAGGCCCTCGCATATAATGTTTTACAGGGTCAGTTCACCAGCAGGCCTTCACCTACAATCTTTTACAGGGTCAGCTCATCTGAAGGTCCTTGCACATAATGTTTTAGAGGGTCATCTCACCTGCAGGCCCTCACCTACCACCTTTTAGAGGGTCAGCTCATCAGCAGGGCCGCACCCCAAATTTTTTTACAGGGTCAGCTCACCAGCAGGCCTGCACCTAAAATCTTTTACAGGGTCAGCTCACCAGCAGGCCCTCGCATATAATTTTTTAGAGGGTCAGCTCACCAGCAGACCCTCGCATATAATGTTTTACAGGGTCAGCTCTCCAGCAGGCCCTCGCATATAATTTTTTACAGGGTCAGCTCACCAGCAGGCCTTCACCTACAATCTTTTACAGGATCAGCTCACCAGCAGTCCCGCACCTAAAATCTTTTACAGGGTCAGATCACCTGCAGGCCCTCACCAAATTATACCTAAAAGTAAATTTGCACGCATGATGCCTTGCTTGGATGTGTTAGCCGTAGCCGTTTCTCAGGCTCTCTTTCCGGAATCGAACCACGATTCCCCCATTACCCATGGTCTACATGGTTTGGGCTGAAAATAACATCGAAACTTGATAGGGCAGACATCCGAATGGATCTTCACCGTTACGGGGACGTGCGATCGGCCCCAGGCTATCTAGAGTCAACAAAGCGGCAGCAGGCCCTCACACATAATGTTTTAGATGGTCAGATCAGCAGGCCCTTGCTCCAAATGTTTTGGAGGTTCACCAGCAGGCCATCAATCATAATTTTTCAAGGCTGTGTATGATGCACTTCTTTATGTGTAACAGAGGGTGTATTGTAGTGCCAGTTCTTTGTAATTTTTGGCAGCCCTTTCACTTAGTGCATAGGCTTTATGAGTGTGGGAGTCCCACTATATGAACAATTGTACCACAATGTGAATGAGGCCCTCCTTTATGTGATATACAGGTTGTATCAGAGTGCCTCTTCCTTGTAATTTCTGGCAGCACTTGCACTTTATACACTGCGTGCAGAATTATTAGGCAAATGAGTATTTTGACCACATCATCCTCTTTATGCATGTTGTCTTACTCCAAGCTGTATAGGCTCGAAAGCCTACTACCAATTAAGCATATTAGGTGATGTGCATCTCTGTAATGAGAAGGGGTGTGGTCTAATGACATCAACACCCTATATTAGGTGTGCATAATTATTAGGCAACTTCCTTTCCTTTGGCAAAATGGGTCAAAAGAAGGACTTGACAGGCTCAGAAAAGTCAAAAATAGTGAGATATCTTCCAGAGGGATGCAGCACTCTTAAAATTGCAAAGCTTCTGAAGCGTGATCATCGAAAAATCAAGCGTTTCATTCAAAATAGTCAACAGGGTCGCAAGAAGCGTGTGGAAAAAGCAAGGCGCAAAATAACTGCCCATGAACTGAGAAAAGTCAAGCGTGCAGCTGCCAAGATGCCACTTGCCACCAGTTTGGCCATATTTCAGAGCTGCAACATCACTGGAGTGCCGAAAAGCATAAGGTGTGCAATACTCAGAGACATGGCCAAGGTAAGAAAGGCTGAAAGACGACCACCACTGAACAAGACACACAAGCTGAAACGTCAAGACTGGGCCAAGAAATATCTCAAGACTGATTTTTCAAAGGTTTGATGGACTGATGAAATGAGAGTGAGTCTTGATGGGCCAAATGGATGGGCCCGTGGCTGGATTGGTAAAGGGCAGAGAGCTCCAGTCCGACTCAGACGCCAGCACCTTTCGGATTTCACTGGCCATTTTTTACAGAATTTTATTTCAAACTCCTTACCACACATTTGGGCCCCTAGAATGCCAGGGCAGTATAACTACCCCACAAGTGACCCCATTTTGGAAAGAAGACACCCCAAGGTATTCGCTGATGGGCATAGTGAGTTCATGGAAGTTTTTATTTTTTGTCACAAGTTAGTGGAATATGAGACTTTGTAAGAAAAAAAATATATATAAAAATCATCATTTTCCACTAACTTGTGACAAAAAATTCTATGAACTCGCTATGCCCATCAGCGAAAACCTTGGGGTGTCTTCTTTCCAAAATGGGTTCACTTGTGGGGTAGTTATACTGCCCTGGCATTCTAGGGGCCCAAATGTGTGGTAAGTAGGTAAATGACCTGTGAAATCCGAAAGGTGCTCTTTGGAATGTGGGCCCCTTTGCCCACCTAGGCTGCAAAAAAGTGTCACACATGTGGTATCTCCGTATTCAGGAGAAGTTGGGGAATGTGTTTTGGGGTGTCATTTTACATATACCCATGCTGGGTGAGAGAAATATCTTGGCAAAAGACAACTTTTCCCATTTTTTTATACAAAGTTTGCATTTGACCAAGATATTTATCTCACCCAGCATGGGTATATGTAAAATGACACCCCAAAACACATTGCCCAACTTCTCCTGAATACGGAGATACCACATGTGTGACACTTTTTTGCAGCCTAGGTGGGCAAAGGTGCCCAAATTCCTTTTAGGAGGGCATTTTTAGCCATTTGGATACCAGACTTCTTCTCACGCTTTGGGGCCCCTAAAATGCCAGGGCAGTATAAATACCCCACATGTGACCCCATTTTGGAAAGAAGACACCCCAAGGTATTTTAATGAGGGGCATGGCGAGTTCATAGAAAAAAAATAATTTTGCCACAAGTTAGCGGAAATTGATTTTTTTGATTTTTTTCTCACAAAGTCTCCCTTTCCGCTAACTTGGGACAAAAATTTCAATCTTTCATGGACTCAATATGCCCCTCAGCGAATACCTTGGGGTGTCTTCTTTCCAAAATGGTGTTATTTGTGGGGTGTTTGTACTGCCCTGGCATTTGAGGGTCTCCGCAATCATTACATGTATGCCCAGCATTAGGAGTTTCTGCTATTCTCCTTATATTGAGCATACGGGTAATGAGATTTTTTTTTTCCGTTCAGCCTCTAGGCTGAAAGAAAAAAATGAACGGCACAGATTTCTTCATTCGCATCGATCAATGTGGATGAAAAAATCTCTGCCAAAAAAAAAAAGGAGGGGAAAGGCGTCTGCCAGGACATAGGAGCTCCGCCCAACATCCATACCCACTTAGCTCGTATGCCCTGGCAAACCAGATTTCTCCATTCACATCAATCGATGTGGATGAATAAATCATTGCCGGGATTTTTTATTTTTTTTTATATACAAAGTGTTTGCCAAAGTATATGAACACCGCCACCTCCTCAGCTCATATGCCTCTGCAAACGTATCTTTTACTGCAGAGGACAAATCTCGTCTTGCAGCGCCTCATACACCGACTTGCGTGTTTTCTGACAGCAGCGCAATGCTTCTGTCAGAATGCACATCAGTGCTGCAGCTAGTCGATCGGTTGGTCCACCTGGAAGGTAAAAAAAAGAAAAAATAAATAAAAAACCAGGCCGCAACACAATAATTTTATTAACTTTGGAAGAGAACATATAAACTTTAACTTTTTGAACTGAACATTAACCTTTTTGCTTACTGGTGTTTTTTTTTTTGTTTTTTTTTTACCTTTATAGAACAAACCTCTCCTTCCCCATGGGTCAATGTGCAAAGCGCAAATCGCCCAAAGATGTGGCGAAGTACGTTATGCACTTTGTCCCATGTGAAAGGAGACGTTTGCAGCAGCTGTGAGTGAATGGGCCCTAATAGCCCTGTGTGCCTGTCCTGGTGAGATGTGATCCCTATGCTAGGTGTACCTGTGTGTGGTACTTCCGGAAACACTCTCCTAAGCATAGGGCAGGGTGGTCAGGACAGTCAGGACAGAAATAGTGGGTGTCACGCCTTATTCCACTCCTGCTACAGACACGACATCTTTTTCGGGGTGACAGTTGGGTTGAGGTACCAGCAACGACATTGGGGAAATGTCGCTCGTGTAGACGGCTAACTACACTGGTGGATGGGGCCACGGAACCTTCTGGATACAGGAGGTTCTCGATGATCTCTTCCTGGAATTTGAGGAAGGATCGTGTTCTCCCAGCCTTACTCTAGAGAACAAAACTATTATACAGAGCTAATTGAATTAAATATACAGACACCTTCTTATACCAGCGTCTGGTTCTGCGGGAAACTAAATACGGAGACAACATCTGGTCATTGAAGTCCACCCCTCCCATGAGCAAATTATAGTCGTGGACTGAGAGGGGCTTTTCAATGACACGGGTTGCTCGCTCAATTTGGATTGTCGTGTCTGCGTGAATGGAGGAGAGCATGTAAACGTCACGCTTGTCTCTCCATTTCACTGCGAGCAGTTCTTCGTTACACAAGGCAGCCCTCTTCCCCCTTGCAAGACAGGTGGTAACGAGCCGTTGGGGGAAGCCCCGGCGACTAGGTCGCACGGTGCCACAGGCGCAAATCCGTTCTAGAAACAAATGCCTAAAGAGGGCCACACTTGTGTAGAAATTGTCCACATAAAGATGGTACCCCTTGCCGAATAAGGGTGACACCAAGTCCCAGACTGTCTTCCCACTGCTCCCCAGGTAGTCAGGGCAACCGACCGGCTCCAGGGTCTGATCTTTTCCCTCATAGACACGAAATTTGTGGGTATAGCCTGTGGCCCTTTCACAGAGCTTATACAAATTGACCCCATACCGGGCACGCTTGCTTGGGATGTATTGTTTGAAGCCAAGGCGTCCGGTAAAATGTATTAGGGACTCGTCTATGCAGATGTTTTGCTCGGGGGTATACAAATCTGCAAATTTCTGGTTGAAATGGTCTATGAGGGGCCGAATTTTGTGGAGCCGGTCAAAAGCTGGGTGGCCTCTGGGACGGGAGGTGGTGTTGTCGCTAAAATGCAGGAAACGCAGGATGGTCTCAAATCGTGTCCTGGACATAGCAGCAGAGAACATGGGCATGTGATGAATTGGGTTCGTGGACCAATATGACCGCAATTCATGCTTTTTAGTTAGACCCATGTTGAGGAGAAGGCCCAGAAAAATTTTAATTTCGGAAACTTGGACTGGTTTCCACCGGAAAGGCTGGGCATAAAAGCTTCCCGGGTTTGCGGTTATAAATTGTGTGGCATACCGAGTTGTTTCTGCCACAACCAAGTCTAAGAGCTCCGCAGTCAAGAACAGCTCAAAAAACCCCAGGGCCGAACCGATATGAGCCGTCTCAACCCGAACTCCAGACTGGGCGGTGAAAGGGGGAACTAATGGTGCGGCTGAAGTTGGTGACTGCCAATCAGGGTTTGCCAGCACCTCAGGGATTCTAGGGGCTCTACGGGCCTGTCTGTGCGGTGGCTGCGACGGGGTAACTACTGCACGTGCCACCGTACCAGCTTCAACTGCCCTTCTGGTGCTCGCTACTTCACCATGTTGTACGGCAGTGCTGGTACTAGGTCCAGGAAGGGCTGCGCTGCTGGTGTATGCCTCACCACTCTGGCAGCGCCAGCCCCACTCTGCTGCTCTTGAAGCGGATCCTGCGCAACCTGTGGTCTAGCGACACGGGGCCGGGTACGCCTGGTGCTATCAGGGACCTCAGCCTCCTCGTCCGAACTTTGGGTCAGAGAGCCACTGCTTTCTACAGGTTCATATTCTGACCCGCTAGATTCGTCAGATGAGGGTTCCCACTCCTCATCCGACTGGGTCAGAATCCTGTAGGCCTCTTCAGAAGAATACCCCCTGTTTGACATTTTGGACTACTAAATTTAGGAGTATTCCCTGAGACTACCCAAGAAAAAAAGCAAGCCTGTCTTACAAAGGGGAGGCTAGCGAAGTACCGGAGGCCGCTGCGGTTGATAAAAAATGTCAAAACAGATTTTTTTATCGCCGCAGCGCGTGTAAAGTAAATGTGCAGTGATCAAAAAATATATATTTTTTTGTCACTGCGGCGGGGCTCGCGTGGGTGAACGCACGTGTGGGCGACCGATCAGGCCTGATCGGGCAAACACTGCGTTTTGGGTGGAGGGCGAGCTAAGGTGACACTAATACAATTATAGATCTGACCGTGATCAGTTTTGATCACTTACAGATACTATAAAAGTACAAATGCTGATTAGCGATACGCTAAACAGCGAATAAGTGACTGCGGTGCAGTGGGCTGGGCGCTAACTCACGCTAAACTACCTAACCAAAGGGCCTAAACTATCCCTAAAACCTAACAGTCAATACCAGTGAAAAAAAAAAAGTGACAGTTTACACTGATCACTTTTTTTCCTTTCACTAGTGATTGACAGGGGTGATCAAAGGGGTGATCAAAGGGTTAATTGGGGTGCAGGGGGGTGAAATGGGGCTAAAGTGTACTGTTGGTGCTACTCACAGTTCAGTCTGCTCCTCTGCTGGATCCAACCGACGAAAAGGACCAGCAGAGGAGCAGACAAGCCATATAACAGATCATATTTACTAATATGATCTGTTATATGACTTGTGATTCGTTTTTTTGAAAATCGCCAGCCTGCCAGCCAATGATCGTTGCTGGCAGGCTGGTGACGAAATTGTTCTTTAACTTTTGCCGGCCCGCGATGCGCATGCGCGGGCCGGCTCTGACCAAAATCTTGCGTCTCGCGAGATGACGCACGGATGCGTCCAGGAGGAATGAATCAACCACCTTCCGGACGCATCCGTGCGTTAGGCGGTCGGGAGGTGGTTAATGCTCGGGTTCTCCCATTGACTTCTGAGCACCCGAGCATCCCGATGTGTTCGGCCCGAGCCCCCAAGCACTATGGTGCTCGATCAACACTATTCTGCAGTTATATGTGATGAAAGCATTTAGTGGCCTATTTCAGTAAAGAAAGAAAAATATATACGCACTTTACTGTAGCAGTTTTTTGTGGCGAAAGTATTTAGTGGCCTATTTCAGTACAAAATGGAAAAATATACTGTATATGCACTTCACTAATGCAGTTATATGTGGTGAAAGCATATAGTGACCTATTTCAGTACATAAAGAAAAATATATACACATTTCACTGTTGCATTTATTTGTGGTGAAAGCATTTATTGGCCTTTTTCAGTACAACAAAAATATCTACGCACTTCACTGTTGCAGTTATTTGTGGTGAAAGCGTTTAGTGCCCTATTTCAGTACAAAAATGAAAATATATTCTCAGTTTACTTCTCAGTTCTGCAGTTATATGTGTTGAAAGCATTCAAAGAAAAATATATACATAGCATATACATTACATATACAGTCAGGTCCATAAATATTGGGACATCGACCCAATTGTAACATTTTTGGCTCTATACACCACCACAATGGATTTGAAATGAAACGAACAAGATGTACTTTAACTGCAGACTGTCCGCTTCAATTTGAGGGTATTTACATCCAAATCAGGTGAACGGTGTAGGAATTACAACAGTTTGCATATGTGCCACCCACTTGTTAAGGAACCAAAAGAAATGGGACAGAATAATAATCATAAATCAAACTTTCACCTTTTTAATACTTGGTTGCAAATCCTTTGCAGTCAATTACAGCTTGAAGTCTGGAACGCATAGACATCACCAGACGCTGGGTTTCATCCCTGGTGATGCTCTGCCAGGCCTCTACTGCAACTGTCTTCAGTTCCTGTTTGTTCTTGGGGCATTTTCCCTTCAGTTTTGTCTTCAGAAAGTAAAATGCATGCTCAACCAGATTCAGGTCAGGTGATTGACTTGGCCATTGCATAACATTCCACTTTTTTCCCTTAAAAAACTCTTTGGTTGCCTTTGCAGTATGCTTTGGGTCATTGTCCATCTGCACTGTGAAGCTCCGTCCAATGAGTTCTGAAGCATTTGGCTGAATATGAGCAGATAATATTGCCCGAAACACTTCAGAATTCATTCTGCTGCTTTTGTCAGCAGTCACATCATCAATAAATACAAGAGAACCAGTTCCATTGGCAGCCATACATGCCCACGCCATGACACTACCACCACCATGCTTCACTGATGAGGTGGTATGCTTAGGATCATGAGAAGTTCCTTTCCTTCTCCATACTCTTCTCTTTCCATCACTCTGGTACAAGTTGATCTTGGTCTCATCTGTCCATATGATGTTGTTCCAGAACTGTGAAGGCTTTTTTAGATGTCGTTTGGCAAACTCTAATCTGGCCTTCCTGTTTTTGAGGCTCACCAATGGTTTACATCTTGTGGTGAACCCTCTGTTTTCACTCTGGTGAAGTCTTCTCTTGATTGTTGACTTTGACACACATACACCTACCTCCTGGAGGGTGTTCTTGATCTGGCCAACTGTTGTGAAGGGTGTTTTCTTCACCAGGGAAAGAATTCTTTGGTCATCCACCACAGTTGTTTTGCATGCTCTACCGGGTCTTTTGGTGTTGCTGAGCTCACCGGTGCGTTCCTTCTTTTGAAGAATGTTCCAAACAGTTGTTTTGGCCATGCCTAATGTTTTTGCTATCTCTCTGATGGGTTTGTTTTGTTTTTTTCAGCCTAATGATGGCTTGCTTCACTGATAGTGACAGCTCTTTGGATCTCATCTTGAGAGTTGACAGCAACAGATTCCAAATGCAAGTAGCACACTTGAAATGAACTCTGGACCTTTTATCTGCTCATTGTAATTGGGAAAATGAGGGAATAACACACACCTGGCCATGGAGCAGCTGAGAAGCCAATTGTCCCATTACTTTTGGTTCCTTAACAAGTGGGAGGCACATATGCAAACTGTTGGAATTCCTAAACCGTTCACCTGATTTGGATGTAAATACCTTCAAATTAAAGCTGACAGTCTGCAGTTAAAGCACATCTTGTTCGTTTTATTTCAAATCCATTGTGGTGGTGTATAGAGTCAAAAATGTTAGAAATGTGTCGATGTCCCAATATTTATGGACCTGACTGTAAGTGGGCTGATGGTGGGAACCTCAGCTGCTGGACTGCAGGGTGCTCCCAGGACCCTCTCATCAAACCACCTGGCCTGTCCCCTCTCCAGCTGGTAAGTCTATCCAGTAAAAAACATGAGGCAATGTCTGTGGAGGAGGGTGAAGTGCTGCTGGGGGTCACACTCTCATTGTAACAGCCCTGCGCTGCTTCTGTTCCCACTGTGAGCTCTGTGGACCCTCTGTGAGCTCCCTGTGCCCCCTGTGTGCACTCTCTGTGACCCTTGTGTGTGCTCTCTGTGCCCCCTGTGTGTGTTCTTCCTGTGTGCGCTCCTTTTCCCCCCTGTGTGCGCTCCCTGTGCCACCTGTGTGCGCCCCTTGTGTGTGCTCCCTTTGCTCCCTGTGCCCGCTGTGTGTTCTGCCTATGCCCACTATGTGTTCTTCCTGGGCCTCCTGTGTGCGCTCCCTGTGTGCAGTCCAAGTTCTCTCTGTGTGCACTCCCTTTGCCCCCTGTGTGCGCTCCCTGTGTGTGCTCCCTTTGCCTGCTGTGTGTACCCTCTGTATGTGCTCCCTATGCCCCCTGTGTGTGCTCTCTGTGCCCCCTGCTTGTGCTCCCTGTGCCCGCTGTGTGTTCTGCCTGTGCCCACTGTGTGTTCTGCCTGTGCCCACTGTGTGTTCTGCCTGTGCCCACTGTGTGTTCTTTCTGGGACTCCTGTGTCTGCTCCCTATGTGCACTCCCTGTTCCCTTTGTGTGTGCTCCCTTTGCCCTCTGTGTGCGCTCCTTGTGCCCCCTGTGTGTGCTCTCTATTCCCTCGGTGTGCGCTCACATGCCTTCTGTGTGCGCTCACTGTGCCCTCTGTGTGCGCCCCTTGTCTGTGCCCTCTGTGTGTGCTCTCTGTGCCCCCTGTTTGTGCTCCCTGTGCCACCTACTTGTGCTCCCTGTTCCCGCTGTATGTTCTCTCTTTGCCCGCTGTGTTCTTCCTGTGCCTCCTGTGTGTGCCCCCTATGTCCGCTCCCTGTGCACTCTGTGTGCGCTTCCTGTACCCTCTGTGTGAACTCCCTGTGCCCTCTGCGTGAACTCCCTGTGCTCGCTGATGTGTTTTGCCTGTGCCTCCTGTGTGTGCTCCCTGTGCCCTCTGTGTGAACTCCCTGTGTGCGCTCATTGTGCCCTCTGTGTAGACCTCCTGTGCCCCCTATGTGAGCTCCCTGTGTCCCCTGTGCAAGCTGTATGTGCTCTCTATGTTCCCTATTTAATCTCTATGTTACCTCTATGTGAGCTCCCTGTGCCCACTGTTGTATTCTCCCTATGCCCTCTGTGTGCCTTCTCTGTGTCCCCTGTGCTCCCCGTTTGTGCCCCCTGTGTGAGCTGTACAGGGAGTGCAGAATTATTAGGCAAGTTGTATTTTTGAGGATTAATTTTATTATTGAACTACAACCATGTTCTCAATGAACCCAAAAAACTCATTAATATCAAAGCTGAATATTTTTGGAAGTAGTTTTTAGTTTGTTTTTCGTTTTAGCTATTTTAGGGGGATATCTGTGTGTGCAGGTGACTATTACTGTGCATAATTATTAGGCAACTTAACAAAAAACAAATATATACCCATTTCAATTATTTATTTTTACCAGTGAAACCAATATAACATCTCAACATTCACAAATATACATTTCTGACATTCAAAAACAAAACAAAAACAAATCAGTGACCAATATAGCCACCTTTCTTTGCAAGGACACTCAAAAGCCTGCCATCCATGGATTCTGTCAGTGTTTTGATCTGTTCACCATCAACATTGCGTGCAGCAGCAACCACAGCCTCCCAGACACTGTTCAGAGAGGTGTACTGTTTTCCCTCCTTGTAAATCTCACATTTGATGATGGACCACAGGTTCTCAATGGGGTTCAGATCAGGTGAACAAGGAGGCCATGTCATTAGATTTTCTTCTTTTATACCCTTTCTTGCCAGCCACGCTGTGGAGTACTTGGACGCGTGTGATGGAGCATTGTCCTGCATGAAAATCATGTTTTTCTTGAAGGATGCAGACTTCTTCCTGTACCACTGCTTGAAGAAGGTGTCTTCCAGAAACTGGCAGTAGGACTGGGAGTTGAGCTTGACTCCATCCTCAACCCGAAAAGGCCCCACAAGCTCATCTTTGATGATACCAGCCCAAACCAGTACTCCACCTCCACCTTGCTGGCGTCTGAGTCGGACTGGAGCTCTCTGCCCTTTACCAATCCAGCCACGGGCCCATCCATCTGGCCCATCAAGACTCACTCTCATTTCATCAGTCCATAAAACCTTAGAAAAATCAGTCTTGAGATATTTCTTGGCCCAGTCTTGACGTTTCAGCTTGTGTGTCTTGTTCAGTGGTGGTCGTCTTTCAGCCTTTCTTACCTTGGCCATGTCTCTGAGTATTGCACACCTTGCGCTTTTCGGCACTCCAGTGATGTTGCAGCTCTGAAATATGGCCAAACTGGTGGCAAGTGGCATCTTGGCAGCTGCACGCTTGACTTTTCTCAGTTCATGGGCAGTTATTTTGCGCCTTGGTTTTTCCACACGCTTCTTGCGACCCTGTTGACTATTTTGAATGAAACGCTTGATTGTTCGATGATCACGCTTCAGAAGCTTTGCAATTTTAAGAGTGCTGCATCCCTCTGCAAGATATCTCACTATTTTTGACTTTTCTGAGCCTGTCAAGTCCTTCTTTTGACCCATTTTGCCAAAGGAAAGGAAGTTGCCTAATAATTATGCACACCTAATATAGGGTGTTGATGTCATTAGACCACACCCCTTCTCATTACAGAGATGCACATCACTTAATATGCTTAATTGGTAGTAGGCTTTCGAGCCTATACAGCTTGGAGTAAGACAACATGCATAAAGAGGATGATGTGGTCAAAATACTAATTTGCCTAATAATTCTGCACTCCCTGTATGTGCTCTCTATGTTCCCTATGTGAGCTCACGGTTCCCACTGTGTGAGCTCCCTGTGCCCACTGTGTGAGCATCTTGCATCCTGTGGGCTCCATGTGACTCCAGTATGAGCTAGTTCTGCATCACTTTTAGGACACCACCAAACGGCATGATCGTGTGGTGCTTGTGATGTGGCTGTGCTGCGTTCAATTACTGCATGGCTGTCTGGGCCATAGAGGGCTCTAGTTAAACTAATGAAGACCGCCTTGTTTAAGTTGTCTACATTGTTAATGGGGGAGGGGGGCATTGGCATATAGATTAAGAATCTGAGGTCCAAATTAGTAGCATCTTTTTTTTTCCAGTACTTGGGGGGAGCAGACCAGGGCTGCTAATAAAGGCATCTGTAAAGCTATGTCACACATTGTGGCGGTATCACAGCCAGTTCCCCTATAACAATGTGTCCTCTACAGATCTCACATAATAGTGTGTCACTTACAGATCCCCCCATAATAATGTGTCATCTACAGATCCTACATAAGTGTGTCATCCACAGATCCCCCCCATAATAGTGTGTCATCCACAGATCTACCCCATAATAGTGTGTCATCCACAGATCCCCATAACAGTGTGTCATCCACAGACCCCCCTCTCATAACAGTGCGTCATCCACAGGTCTCCCATAACAGTGTCATCCACAGATCCCCCATAACAGTAGTATCATCCAAAGGTCCCCCATAACAGTGTGCATGCACAGCATTATCTCCATTCACTGCTATGGAATTTCAAAAATAGCAGAGCCAGTGATCAGCTATTATCAGAACACACATAGCATAATGGAGGATGACCATGCATGCACATTGTGCTCTCCCGTCACTGCAATAAACTCAGTAAATACTTCCTTGATTCTATAAACGTTGGATACGTTGCACACATTTACTGCTTCAAAGTAGGATGCAGTGTGCCTGCCTCTGTGTTCCAAGAGTGGCATGTAAAACACAAACTTCGAAGCTCGGCAGAGTGCCAGAGGAACTAGAGGGCTTGCTCATATTGATATGGGCAAGTAGTAGAGGCTCCAGATCTGCTGGGTTCCGACCTCTGCTTTGTAAGATCCTGGATAAACAGGTCCATCATTGACCTCCAGCGTGTGATGATGGCACCTCCTGTGAATAAGCAGAGCTATGTCACAATGTTATAGTTAAAGTGTGCTGTATACCAATTAGTTTTTTAGGGAATTTAATGTGTACTAACAATGTACTGTGCACATATGATACTTTAATTTAAAAATGTTTACCATGTTGTAATCTAGCACATCAGGGCATGTGGCCAACAGTACGCCAAAATGGCGTTCAAAAATAGGTGCTGACTAGCAAGGCAACTAAAGGCCTCGCTGTCACATTGACTTAACTAACCAGTCATAGTTTAATTATATATTCACTGCCACAAAATACAATTTACTATGTTAAAGGACAAGATACTTACCTTTATGCATTCTAAGGGTCAGTATAGTTAAATATTGGAACATAAAACAGAGGTTTAAAGTTATGATAATGATATGTAACCAGGCGCGAAGCCGGCGCATGCGCATTAATTACTGTGATGCCGTACAAGGAATGGTCATCGCAGTGCGCATGCGCCGGCCGACGGACTGACTGCGCAGGCGCGGGATCTCGGCGAAACAACAAGTTAGTAGATAGGCGGTCAGAGGGAAAGGATGGGCGGCGGGGGGAAGCGAAGAAAAGGCTGAGCTAGCAGGGCACCTACGAGCGTAACGCCGCCCCTGGGCACTTCCGAGCCCTCATTTGCATATGCTACAAATATGTTTTTTGACGGTTTTATAAGTCCAGGATTGATGCTAAAGGTAACGTTTTTATTAACTGTAAGCATGCTTGAAAGCTATGGGAAGGGTTACAAACGTGAAATGCTGATGACAGACTCCCTTTAAAGTGCCTCTGATTAACTCCAAATAAAGTTCAGCTGCTCTAGTTGGTCTTTCCTGAAATTTTCTTAGTCGCATCCCACAGCAAAAGCCATGGTCCACAGAGAGCTTCCAAAGCATCAGAGGGATCTCATTGTTAAAAGGTATCAGTCAGAAGGGTACATAAGAATTTCCAAGGCATTAAATATACCATGGAACACAGTGAAGACAATCATCATCAACTGGAGAAAATATGACACAACAGTGTCATTACCAAGAACTGGACATCCCTCCAAAATTGATGAAAAGACGAGAAGAAAACTAGTCTGGGAGGCTACCAAGAGGCCTACAGCAACATTAAAGGAGCTGCAAGAATATCTGGCAAGTACTGGCTGTGTGGTACATGTGACAACAATCTCCCGTATTCTTCATATGTCTGGGCTATTGGGTAGAGTGGCAAGACGAAAGCCTTTTCTTACAAAGAAAAACATTCAAGCCAGGCAACATTTTGTAAAAACACATCTGAAGTCTCCCTAAAGCATGTGGGAAAAGGGGTTATGGTCTGATGAAACCAAGGTTGAACTTTTTGGCCATAATTCCAAAAGATATGTTTGACGCCAAAACAACACTACACATCACCAAAAGAACACCATACCCACAGTGAAGCATGGTGGTGGCAGCATCATGCTTTGGGGCTATTTTTCTTCAGCTGGAACTGGGGTCTTAGTTGAGCTAGAGGGAATTATGAACAGTTCCAAATACCAGTTAATATTGGCACAAAACCTTCAGACTTCTGCTAGAAAGCTACACATGCAGAGGAACTTCGTCTTTCAGCATGACAATGACCCAAAGCATACATCCAAATCAACAAAGGAATGGCTTCACCAGAAGAAGATTAAAGTTTTGGAATGGCCCAGCCAGAGCCCAGACCTGAATCCGATTACAAATCTGTGGGGTGATCTGATGAGGGCTGTGCACAGGAGATGCCCTCGCAATCTGACTGATTAGGAGTGTTTTTGCAAAGAAGAGTTGGCAAATCTTGCCAAGTCAAAATGTGCTATGCTGATAGACTTATACCCAAAAAGACTGAGTGCTGTAATAAAATCGGCCCGTACACGGAATGCAAGATACGTTCGTGTGAACGAGCCCTAAAGGTGGAAAAAGTTCTGAAATTATTTATCTTTGTCTCATTTTTTTACATCACAGAAAACTGACATTTTAACAGGGGTGTGTAGACTTTTTATATCCACTGTATATTGTGGGGATTTGCTCTGGTAGGCAGGGTGAGCGGACACAGAACAGAAGCACCAAAAACAGTTCTTGATCAAACTGCAGTGTTATTCACACAAGCATGTTTAACCACCTCAGCCCCCAGTGCTTAAACACCCTGAAAGACCAGGCCACTTTTTACACTTCTGACCTACACTACTTTCACCATTTATTGCTCGGTCATGCAACTTACCACCCAAATGAATTTTGCCTCCTTTTCTTCTCACTAATAGAGCTTTCATTTGGTGGTATTTCATTGCTGCTGACATTTTTACTTTTTTTGTTATTAATCGAAATTTAACGATTTTTTTGCAAAAAAATGACATTTTTCACTTTCAGTTGTAAAATTTTGCAAAAAAAACAAGATCCATATATAAATTTTGCTCTAAATTTATTGTCCTACATGTCTTTGATAAAAAAAAAATGTTTGGGTAAAAAAAAAAATGGTTTGGGTAAAAGTTATAGCGTTTACAAACTATGGTACAAAAATGTGAATTTCCGCTTTTTGAAGCAGCTCTGACTTTCTGAGCACCTGTCATGTTTCCTGAGGTTCTACAATGGCCAGACAGTACAAACACCCCACAAATGACCCCATTTCGGAAAGTACACACCCTAAGGTATTCACTGATGGGCATAGTGAGTTCATAGAACTTTTTATTTTTTGTCACAAGTTAGCGGAAAATGATGATTTTTTTTTTTATTTTTTATTTTTTATTACAAAGTCTCATATTCCACTAACTTGTGACAAAAAATAAAAAGTTCGATGAACTCACTATGCCCATCAGCGAATACCTTGGGGTCTCTTCTTTCCAAAATGGGGTCACTTGTGGGGTAGTTATACTGCCCTGGCATTCTAGGGGCCCAAATGTGTGGTAAGGAGTTTGAAATCAAATTCTGTAAAAAATGACGAGTGAAATCCGAAAGGTGCTCTTTGGAATATGGGCCCCTTTGCCCACCTAGGCTGCAAAAAAGTGTCACACATCTGGTATCTCCGTATTCAGTAGAAGTTGGGGAATGTGTTTTGGGGTGTCTTTTTACATATACCCATGCTGGGTGAGAGAAATATCTTGGTCAAATGCCAACTTTGTATAAAAAAATGGGAAAAGTTGTCTTTTGCCAAGATATTTCTCTCACCCAGCATGGGTATATGTAAAAAGACACCCCAAAACACATTCCCCAACTTCTACTGAGTACGGAGATACCAGATGTGTGACACTTTTTTGCAGCCTAGGTGGGCAAAGGGGCCCATATTCCAAAGAGCACCTTTCGGATTTCACTCGTCATTTTTTACAGAATTTGATTTCAAACTCCTTACCACACATTTGGGCCCCTAGAATGCCAGGGCAGTATAACTACCCCACAATTGACCCCATTTTGGAAAGAAGAGACCCCAAGGTATTCACTGATGGGCATGGCGAGTTCATGGAAGTTTTTATTTTTTGTCACAAGTTAGTGGAATATGAGACTTTGTATGAAAAAAAAAAAAAAAAAAAAATCATCATTTTCCACTAACTTGTGACAAAAAATAAAAAATTCTAGGAACTCGCCATGCCCCTCACGAAATACCTTGGGGTGTCTTCTTTCCAAAATGGGGTCACTTGTGGGGTAGTTATACTGCCCTGGCATTCTAGGGGCCCAAATGTGTGGTAAGGAGTTTGAAATCAAATTCTGTAAAAAATGACGAGTGAAATCCGAAAGGTGCTCTTTGGAATATGGGCCCTTTTGCCCACCTAGGCTGCAAAAAAGTGTCACACATCTGGTATCTCCTTATTCAGTAGAAGTTGGGGAATGTGTTTTGGGGTGTCTTTTTACATATACCCATGCTGGGTGAGATAAATATCTTGGTCAAATGCCAACTTTGTATAAAAAAATGGGAAAAGTTGTCTTTTGCCAAGATATTTCTCTCACCCAGCATGGGTATATGTAAAATGACACTCCAAAACACATTCCCCAACTTCTACTGAGTACGGAGATGCCAGATGTGTGACACTTTTTTGCAGCCTAGGTGGGCAAAGGGGCCCATATTCCAAAGAGCACCTTTCGGATTTCACTCGTCATTTTTTACAGAATTTGATTTCAAACTCCTTACCACACATTTGGGCCCCTAGAATGCCAGGGCAGTATAACTACCCCGCAAGTGACCCCATTTTGGAAAGAAGACACCCCAAGGTATTCCGTGAGGGGTATGGCGAGTTCCTAGAATTTTTTATTTTATGTCACAAGTTAGTGGAAAATGATGATTTTTTTTTTTTTTTTTTCATACAAAGTCTCATATTTCACTAACTTGTGACAAAAAATAAAAACTTCCATGAACTCGCCATGCCCATCAGCGAATACCTTGGGGTCTCTTCTTTCCAAAATGGGGTCACTTGTGGGGTAGTTATACTGCCCTGGCATTCTAGGGGCCCAAATGTGTGGTAAGGAGTTTGAAATCAAATTCTGTAAAAAATGACGAGTGAAATCCGAAAGGTGTTCTTTGGAATATGAGCCCCTTTGCCCACCTAGGCTGCAAATAAGTGTCACACATCTGGTATCTCCGTATTCAGTAGAAGTTGGGGAATGTGTTTTGGGGTGTCATTTTACATATACCCATGCTGGGTGAGAGAAATATCTTGGCAAAAGACAACTTTTCCCATTTTTTGATACAAAGTTGGCATTTGACCAAGATATTTATCTCACCCAGCATGGGTATATGTAAAAAGACACCCCAAAACACATTCCCCAACTTCTACTGAATACGGAGATACCAGATGTGTGACACTTTTTTGCAGCCTAGGTGGGCAAAGGGGCCCATATTCCAAAGAGCACCTTTCGGATTTCACTCGTCATTTTTTACAGAATTTGATTTCAAACTCCTTACCACACATTTGGGCCCCTAGAATGCCAGGGCAGTATAACTACCCCACAAGTGACCCCATTTTGGAAAGAAGAGACCCCAAGGTATTCGCTGATGGGCATAGTGAGTTCATGGAAGTTTTTATTTTTTGTCACAAGTTAGTGGAATATGAGACTTTGTATGTAAAAAAAAAAAAAAAAAAAAAATCATAATTTTCCACTAACTTGTGACAAAAAATAAAAAATTCTAGGAACTCGCCATGCCCCTCACGGAATACCTTGGGGTGTCTTCTTTCCAAAATAGGGTCACTTGTGGGGTAGTTATACTGCCCTGGCATTTTCCAGGGGCCCTAATGTGTGGTAAGTAGGTAAATGACCTGTGAAATCCGAAAGGTGCTCTTTGGAATGTGGGCCCCTTTGCCCACCTAGGCTGCAAAAAAGTGTCACACATCTGGTATCGCCGTACTCGGGAGAAGTTGGGGAATGTGTTTTGTGGTGTCATTTTACATATACCCATGCTGGGTGAGAGAAATATCTTGGCAAAAGACAACTTTTCCCATTTTTTTATACAAAGTTGGCATTTGACCAAGATATTTATCTCACCCAGCATGGGTATATGTAAAATGACACCCCAAAACACATTCACCAACTTCTACTGAATACGGAGATACCACATGTGTGACACTTTTTTGCAGCCTAGGTGGGCAAAGGGGCCCAAATTCCTTTTAGGAGGGCATTTTTAGACATTTGGATACCAGACTTCTTCTCACGCTTTGGGGCCCCTAAAATGCCAGGGCAGTATAAATACCCCACATGTGACCCCATTTTGGAAAGAAGACACCCCAAGGTATTCAATGAGGGGCATGGCGAGTTCATAGAAAGAAAAAAAAATTTGGCACAAGTTAGCGGAAATTGATTTTTTTATTTTTTTTTCTCACAAAGTCTCCCTTTCCGCTAACTTGGGACAAAAATTTCAATCTTTCATGGACTCAATATGCCCCTCAGCGAATACCTTGGGGTGTCTTCTTTCCAAAATGGTGTTATTTGTGGGGTGTTTGTACTGCCCTGGCATTTGAGGGTCTCCGCAATCATTACATGTATGCCCAGCATTAGGAGTTTCTGCTATTCTCCTTATATTGAGCATACAGGTAATGAGATTTTTTTTTTCCGTTCAGCCGCTGGGCTGAAAGAAAAAAATGAACGGCACAGATTTCTTCATTCGCATCAATCAATGTGGATGAAAAAATCTCTGCCAAAAAAAGAAAAAGGAGGGGAAAGGCGTCTGCCAGGACATAGGAGCTCCGCCCAACATCCATGCCCACTTAGCTCGTATGCCCTGGCAAACCAGATTTCTCCATTCACATCAATCGATGTGGATGAATAAATCATTGCCGTGATTTTTTTTTTTATATATACAAAGTGTTTGCCAAAGTATATGAACACCGCCACCTCCTCAGCTCATATGCCTCGGCAAACGTATCTTTTACTGCAGAGGAGAAATCTCGTCTTGCAGCGCCGCATACACCGACTTGCGTGTAATCTGACAGCAGCGCAATGCTTCTGTCCGAATGCACATCAGTGCTGCAGCTAGTCGATCGGTTGGTCCACCTGAAAGGTAAAAAAAAAAGAAAAAACCAGGCCGCAAAGCAATAACTTTATTAACTTTAGAACAGAACATATTAACTTTTTTTAACTTTTGTAACTTTTTTACTTACCGGTAATTTTTTTTTTGTTTAGTTTTTTTTACCTTTATAGAACAAACCTCTCCTTCCCCATGGGACAATGTGCAAAGCGCAAATCGCCCAAAGATGTGGCGAAGTACGTTATGCACTTTATCCCAGGTGAAAGGAGAGGTTTGCAGCAGCTGTGAGTAAAAGGGCCCTAATAGCCCTGTGTGCCTGTCCTGTGAGATGCAATCCCTATGCTAGGTGTACCTGTGTGTGGTACTTCCGGAAACACTCACCTAAGCATAGGGCAGGGTGGTCAGGGCAGTCAGAACAGAAATAGCGGGTGTCACGCCTTATTCCACTCCTGCTACAGACACGACATTTTTTTCAGGGTGGCGGTTGGGTTGAGGTACCAGCAACGACACTGGGGAAATGTCGCTCGTGTAGACGGCTAACTACACTGGTGGATGGGGCCACGGAACCTCCTGGGTAAAGGAGGTTCGCGATGATCTCTTCCTGGAATTTGAGGAAGGATCCTGTTCTCCCAGCCTTACTGTAGAGAACAAAACTATTGTACAGCGCCAATTGAATTAAATATACAGACACCTTCTTATACCAGCGTCTGGTTCTGCGGGAAACTAAATAGGGAGCCAACATCTGGTCATTGAAGTCCACCCCTCCCATGAGCGCATTATAGTCGTGGACTGAGAGGGGCTTTTCAATGACACGGGTTGCCCTTTCAATTTGGATTGTCGTGTCTGCGTCAATGGAGGAGAGCATGTAAACGTCACGCTTGTCTCTCCATTTCACCGCGAGCAGTTCTTCGTTACACAAGGCAGCCCTCTCCCCCCTTGCAAGACGGGTGGTTACAAGCCGTTGGGGGAAGCCCACGCGACTAGTTCGCGCGGTGCCACAGGCGCAAATCCGTTCTAGAAACAAATGCCTAAAGAGGGCCACACTTGTGTAAAAATTGTCCACATAAAGATGGTACCCCTTGCCGAATAAGGGTGACACCAAGTCCCAGACTGTCTTCCCACTGCTCCCCAGGTAGTCAGGGCAACCGACCGGCTCCAGGGTCTGATCTTTTCCCTCATAGATCCGAAATTTGTGGGTATAGCCTGTGGCCCTTTCACAGAGCTTATACAATTTGACCCCATACCGGGCACGCTTGCTTGGGATGTATTGTTTGAAGCCAAGGCGCCCGGTAAAATGTATTAGGGACTCGTCTACGCAGATGTTTTGCTCAGGGGTATACAAATCTGCAAATTTCTGGTTGAAATGGTCTATGAGGGGCCGAATTTTGTGGAGCCGGTCAAAAGCTGGGTGGCCTCTGGGACGGGAGGTGGTGTTGTCGCTAAAATGCAGAAAACGCAGGATGGTCTCAAATCGTGTCCTGGACATAGCAGCAGAGAACATGGGCATGTGATGAATTGGGTTCGTGGACCAATATGACCGCAATTCATGCTTTTTTGTCAGGCCCATGTTGAGGAGAAGGCCCAGAAAAATTTTAAGTTCGGAAACTTGGACTGGTTTCCACCGGAAAGGCTGGGCATAATAGCTTTCCGGGTTTGCGGTTATAAATTGTGTGGCATATTGGTTGGTCTCTGCCACGACTAAGTCCAAGAGCTCCGCAGTCAAGAACAGCTCAAAAAATCCCAGGGCCGAAGCGATTTGAGCCGTCTCAACCCGAAGTCCAGACTGGGCGGTGAAAGGGGGAACTACAGGTGCGGCTGAAGTTGGTGACTGCCAATCAGGGTTTGCCAGCACCTCAGGGACTCTAGGGGGTCTACGGGCCTGTCTGCGCGGTGGCTGCGACGGGGTAACTACTGCACGTGCCACCGTACCAGCTTCAACTGCCCTTCTGGTGCTCGCTACTTCACCATGTTGTACGGCAGTGCTGGTACTAGGTCCAGGAAGGGCTGCGCTGCTGGTGTATGCCTCACCACGTGATCCGGCAGCGACAGCCCCACTCTGCTGCTCTTGAAGTGGATCCTGCGTAACCTGTGGTCTAGCGACACGGGGCCGGGTACGCCTGGTGCTGCCAGGGACCTCAACCTCCTCGTCCGAACTTTGGGTCAGAGAGCCACTGCTTTCTACAGGTTCATATTCTGACCCGCTAGATTCGTCAGATGAGGGTTCCCACTCCTCATCCGACTGGGTCAGAATCCTGTAGGCCTCTTCAGAAGAATACCCCCTGTTTGACATTTTGGACTACTAAATTTAGGGGTATTCCCTGAGACTACCCAAGAAAAAAAGCAAACCTGTCTTACAAAGGGGAGGCTAGCGAAGTACCGGAGGCCGCTGCGGTTGATAAAAAATATCAAAACAGATTTTTTTATCGCCGCAGTGCGTGTAAAGTGAATGTGCAGTGATCAAAAAATAATAATTTTTTGTCACTGCGGTGGGGCGGGCGTGGGTGAACGCACGTGTGGGCGATCGATCAGGCCTGATCGGGCAAACACTGCGTTTTGGGTGGAGGGCAAACTAAAGTGACACTAATACTATTATAGATCTGACCGTGATCAGTTTTGATCACTTACAGATACTATAAAAGTACAAATGCTGATTAGCGATACGCTAATCAGCGAATAAAAGTGACTGCGGTGCGGTGGGGTGGGCGCTAACTGACGCTAACTACCTAACCAAGGGGCCTAAACTATCCCTAAAACCTAACAGCCAATACCAGTGAAAAAAAAAAAGTGACAGTTTACACTGATCACTTTTTTTCCTTTCACTAGTGATTGACAGGGGCGATCAAAGGGGTGATCAAAGGGTTAATTGGGGTGCAGGGGGGTGATCTGGGGCTAAGGTGTGCTGTTTGGTGTACTCACTGTGAAGTCTGCTTCTCTGCTGGATCCAACCGACGAAAAGGACCAGCAGAGGAGCAGAGAAGCCATATAACAGATCATATTTACTAATATGATCTGTTATCTGGTTTGTGATTCGATTTTTTAAAAATCAGCAACCTGCCAGCGACGATCATTGGCTGGCAGGTTGCTGATGCAACTCTCCTCGAACTTTTGCCGGCCCGCGATGCGCATGCGCGGGCCGGCTGTGACCGAAATCTCGCGTCTCGCGAGAAGACGCGCCGGCGCGTCCACTCGGAATGAAACAACCACCTCCAGGACGCGTCTGTGCGTACAGCGGTCCGGAGGTGGTTAACAGCTCAGCAAACAACTTTTCCTTAGTTGAATGTCCTGGTGTTCAGTTCACACCATGCTGTAGTCCAAGTCCAGGCGTATGTTCACACTTTGCAAACAGGTTTACACTAAAGTTTAAGTCCAGGATTTAGTCGACGTGTCTTCCCCAAACAGGTCACAAGTCTTCATCCAGGCACAAGTCTCATACCTTAACACAGCTGTATCCCACACTCTAGCTGCCTTTAATGAGAGTTGGGCGTCCGTAAACCCCAAACCGGCAAGTGAAATCTGGCCGGTAGACTCTGACCTTGCTGAAATCAGTCTCTGCAGCATATGCTATGAGGAAAATACCTTTCATCTACTAACAGACCCTTCACTGTGTCACATACCCCCCTCCTTTGTTCAACCTTGAGGGGGTGAACACTCGCCAAACAGTAAACTCGGGACAGGACATCAGCGTTTCTCTGTAACCGGCTTGCTCTGTGCTCCACCGTGAACTTGAAGTTCTGCAACGACAAGAAGCATCTAGTAACCCAAGCATTCCTCTGTTTGGCCTGGCTCATCCACTTGAGAGGGGAGTGGTCGGTCACCAGACGGAACTTCCTCCCCAACAGATAATAGTGGACTGGAGAATAGAGACTGGAACGCCCATTTGATGGCCAGGCACTCTCTTTCCACTATGCTGTATCAGGTTTCGGCCGGGGTGAGCTTGCGGCTCAGGAAAACAGTGGGATGCTCCTCCCCGTTGATTTTCTGAGACCATACAGTTTATATGCTTACTTCGGTGCATCGGTCTCTACCACAAACTCACTCTTGAAGTCGGGCATCACCAAAACCGGTGACCCGCACAGGACCGACTTCAAAGCGGAAAAAGCCTCTTCCGCCTAGTCATTCAAGCGAACCATCACGGACTTCAGTCCCTTCAAGAGCCTTGTCAATGGAGCCGCTAAGGTGGCAAAGTGGGGAACAAACCTCATGTAATACCCCACCATCACCAGGAACGACTTTATTTGCCTGGTGGTGACAGGTCGTGGCCAACTCCGTATCGCCTCTATCTTGCTCATCTGAGGTTTGATGACTCCACGCCCAATGACATACCCTAGGTATCGTGTCTTCTCCAACCCTATAGCACATTTTTTCGGGTTAGCAGTTAGCCCAGCCCTTCGGAGGGAGTTCACTACGGCCTGTACTTTTGCCAGGTGACTCTCCCAGTCAGTACTAAAAACAACAATATCGTCAAGATATGCCGAGGCATACCAACGATGCGGACGAAGTACAATGTCCATTAACCGATGTAATGTGGCAGGAGTGCCATGCAGGCCAAAAGGTAACACCTTATTCTGATATAGCCCCTCGGGCGTGATAAAGGCCGTTTTCTCTTTGGCAGCCTCCGTTAAGGGCACTTGCTAGTACCCTTTTGTGAGGTCCAATATAGAAAAATACTGCACCTTCCCTAATCGCTCGATTAACTCATCCACCCGGGGCTTCGGATATGCATCAAATTTAGAAATCTCATTGAGTTTACGAAAATCGTTACGGAACCATAACGTCCAATCCGGCTTGGGTATCAGGACTATAGGACTGGCCCACTCACTCTTGGACTCCTCAATGACATCTAGCCGCAGCATTATCTGTACTTTCTCCTCGGACACCCGGTACAGTATTAACCAGACTTTTGCCTGGGGCTCTGTGACAATATCATGGTGGATTATGGAAGTACGTCCAGGGAGGTCAGAGAACACATCCGTGTTCCGACTAACAAACTCCCTGGCCTCCTGAGCCTACTTAGCGCAAAGGCTGTCAGCAATACGTACTGTTGCAGCCGCTTCACCTCCAACAGACAGAGGTGCCGGAATCTCTTCCACAAGACAAACAGGCCGTGGGTTGTTCTCAGTACAGGTCTCCCTATCCTTCCAAGGCTTCAGTAAATTGACATCGTAGACCTGCTCTGGCTTCCGCCGACCTGGCTGGCGTACCTTGTAATTTACGTTGCCTACTTCCTCTAGTATCTTTTAGGGCCCCTGCCACCTAGTGAGGAACTTACTCTCTACAGTCGGTACAAGAACCAATACCCGATCTCCCGGGTTAAAGTTCCGAACCCGAACCGCTTGATTATAGACCTGACTCTGGGCTTGCTGAGCTGACTGCACATGCTCCCTAACCAGTGGCAGGGCCGGACTGGCCTACCGGGATATATATAGGGAAATATTTTGAGGCGATGACGGCGGGCCCTTCTCCGCACCGGGGGACCGTGACAGTCTGATGGGGTGACGAGAGCCTCAGGCAGCTGCCGCTCTGCCTGGGCTGGCGCGTCCATGAGGGTGCACCGCCCGGGCGCAGCATGAAGAGAGGGACTGACAGGAGGGAAGCGCCTCTAGTGTAGCGTGACAGGAAGTGTTCACTTAGTGTGCACTTCATTTCATTCCGGCCGGGTACAGGAGACAAATGCTCCTGTACCGCAGACCGAACAGAGCTCGGCCACGCTACACTAGAGGTGGGGGGGGGGGGGGGAAGAGAGTGACAAGGGAGGAAGGGGTGAGAATGAGAGTGACAAGAAGGGGGAGAGAGTGACAAGGGGGGGTGAGAAAGAGAGTGACAAGGGAGGGGGGATGAGAGTGACAAGGGAGGGAAGGGGGAGAAGAGAGTGACTAGGGAGGGAGGGGGGGAGAAGAGAGTGACAAGGGGGGGGGGGATTGACATCCATCACAATGCACCCCTTGCACACATACACAGAAACACACAATGCATCCATTACACACACTCAATGCACCCCTTACAGACACACACACTGCATCCCTTACATACACACACACTGCATCCCTTACATACACAGAAACACACCAAACACCTGGCATATCTACTATGAGGGGGCACATATCTGGCATAAATACTGTAAGGGGACACATATCTGGCATATCTATTGTGAGGGGGCACATATCTGGGCATAACTACTGTGAGGGGCACCTATCTGGGCATAACTACAGTGAGGGGACACATATCTGGGCATAACTACAGTGAGGGGGCACATATCTGGGCATAACTACTGTGAGGGGGCACATATCTGGGCATAACTACTGTGAACAGGCACATATCTGGGCATAACTACTGTGAGGGGGCACATATCTGGGCATGACTACAGTGGCAACACTGTCTCTATCCATTCATTTTGGTGACATTTTCAATGACACTCTTATGCAGAGTAGGCTGTTGTTCCAGCAGCCCTTGGGGATGTCTGCCATATAGCAGTAAGAAGGGCGAGAACCCGGTAGAAGCCTGCGGCACCTCTCACACTGCGAACATTAGATAGGAAAGAAGGAGGTCCCAGTCCATCCCATCCTTGGACACAACTCTTTTTAGCATCACTCACGGTTGTCATAGTAACCAGTGACACTTTTTTAATTAGTTAAAAACACACACATATACTGCTACTTAAAACAATTCTCATTATATAAAGACACTAAAGTCATTTCTCTCGTTTAAACCCAGGGGACCCATGGCTGCGATCCGAATAATCCACCTAGCCTCCCTTTGTAGTAAAAGTCAGTGTTTATCCCCGCCCTGCTTCATGTGTGGAATAAGTTCAATACCGGCAAAGGTGAGGCAATTCGGATCGGATCCATGGGCCTCCCCAATGGAACAATCTGGAACATCCTTTTCCTGTTCTTACAGAGTTGCGATGTTCTCTAAATCTTTCAAAGAGGGGTCTTATCGTTTTCCCTATATATAAAGCTCCACAGCAGCCTAAAACTACGTAAACCACGTAGTTGCTCCTGCATGTGATGAATTTGGACACTCTGTACTGGATACCTCCAAACATCAAGAACTTTTTTGGGCTGTTGTACCTGCAAAACGAACAATTACTGCACCTGTAATTACCTACAAATTTTCTCCCTCTAACCAGTTTGTGGTCTTCTTTACACAGAATCTACTTCTGACTAGCTTATCCTTAATTGTGTGGCATCTCCTAAAGGTAACTAGTGGTTTGTTCGCAACATATTCTTTTAAACTCTCCTAATTTTTTAATATATACAAGTTACTCTGGATAATATGTTTAATCAAGTTCGCTGTTGGACTGAACCTGAAAGCAAACACGAATCTACAACTATTCCTTTCTTTTTGTTTATTTTTTCCGCTACTCTTGAGTAATTCTTTCTGTGTATACTGGCCCGCTCGTGTCAGAGCTTTATTTATGCTCTTCTCTGGATACCCTATTCGGAGCAGTCTTTCTTTTAAATCTAGGGCTTGTACCATGTATCCCTCAATAGTGTTATTTATTCTCCTTAGCCAAATAAACTGGCCATAGGGCATGGATTCTTTAACACTAGGGGGGTGAAAGCTGTCATGATGTAGTACCGAATTGGTTGCAGTTTGTTTTCAATAATTTTCTGTATCAAGGACCCCTTCTTTAATAGTGACCAAGACATCTAAGAACTCCAAGGTTACACCTCCAAAATTCAAATTGAATTTCATATTCATTTCGTTAGTGGTGTTTAGGTAGGAAACAAATTCTCTGCACTGGGACTCAGTACCAGACCATACAATGAAAACATCATCCACGTAACGAAAGAATAACTGTAAATAGCGCAAGTATGGATTTTTCACAGAGAAAACATATTTGTCTTCAAACACTGCTAGGTACAAGTTTGCGAAGGTGCACGACACAGGTGTGCCCATCGCTGTGCCTTATATTTGTTTGAACCATTGTTCACCAAAGCTGAATACATTGTTGCTGAGTACAAAATTTCGAGAATCAAATACAAATTGACAATAAAGGCCACTTTTTCCAGCATTACCCAATATATCCATGACAGCCCTCACACCCGCACCATGTGGGATGCGGGTGTATAGGCTTTCAACATCTAGTGACTAGGCTAAACCCCTCCTGCCACTGAAAATCTCTCAGTGCTAGAAGGAAGTTGCCTGTGTCACCTAGATAAGTGGGGGCTTTTTAGAGTAGTAGACCCTCCCTCTCGGCCACCTTCTTGACAGGTCTCGGCATCATCTGTTGGAGCCATTTTGGGGATCGCCGTGTGGACTACTTTCTGGATATCGTGGACCCCCTGATATTCTCCTGTCTTCTGTAAGGTTATCACGCGTTGCAGTAGTCTCCTGCTGTTGCTGGTCAGACTCCAAAAGGGCTTTCACTACAGCATCCATCTTGTCCTGTGACACTGGCTGCAATTTAGCTGGCTTCATCCAGGACATACAACAGTGCCTGGAAAAAAAATTAAAAACAAAAATTCTGGTTTTGCGTCCGCCTAGCTGCGTATGCCCACTCCAAGCCACCAATTGTGGGGATTCGCTCTGGTAGGCAGGGTGAGTGGATGCAGAACAGAGGCACCAAAAACAGTTCTTGATCGAAATGCAGTGTTTTATTCACACAAGCAGGTTTACCAGCTCAGCAAACAGGTTCAAATAAAAGTTTAAGTCCAGGATTTAGTCAACCTGTCTTCCCCAAACACGTCACAAACCTTCATCCAGGCACAAGCCTCATACTTTAACACAGACAGCTGTATCCCACACTCTAGCTGCCTTTAATGAGAGTTGGGCGTCTGCAAAGCCCGGACCGGCAAGTGAAATCCATCTCGTGCTTGACCTCACCTTTTAGTTTGTAAAGCAAAACTTCAGTGTTTATTCACACATAAGGAAAAAACTAAATGACAGTTCGCAGTCTTGGTGTTAGTTCACACAATGGAAAGTCCAAGGAACAAAACAATCACCTTGCTAGCCGTTTTTTTCACCAGCGCTCCACAACAGGCTTTAGGGGGCCTGTTTCCCAGCATGCGGCTCTCAGCCCTCCAGCATGGCACAAAGCCTCAGATCCCAAACACAGACTGTGCGCTCCCCTGTCAGAGAGGAGTAATCCACCCCACCTGACAGTGCTGACTGCTTTTAAACCTGCCAAGACCCGGCCTGGAATGTAGAAAAAAGCCACCCACCCAGCAATTTGGCTACTCCCAGTAAAAGCCGTCTCGGATCAGCTTTACATCCATACTAAACAGCTGAAGTGTCAAACTGCAATCTGCAATACTGACACTTCAGGAAAAAAAACTCAATTACCTCACTGAGGCCAGGAACCTCAGTGACATGTACTGGACATCAATGATGGCCCCTTGTTCCTTTCTACTATATATATACACTGCGTGCAGAATTATTAGGCAAATGAGTATTTTGACCACATCATCCTCTTTATGCATGTTGTCTTACTCCAAGTTGTATAGGCTCGAAAGCCTACTACCAATTAAGCATATTAGGTGATGTGCATCTCTGTAATGAGAAGGGGTGTGGTCTAATGACATCAACACCCTATATTAGGTGTGCATAATTATTAGGCAACTTCCTTTCCTTTGGCAAAATGGGTCAAAAGAAGGACTTGACAGGCTCAGAAAAGTCAAAAATAGTGAGATATCTTGCAGAGGGATGCAGCACTCTTAAAATTGCAAAGCTTCTGAAGCGTGATCATCGAACAATCAAGCGTTTCATTCATAATAGTCAACAGGGTTGCAAGAAGCGTGTGGAAAAACCAAGGCGTAAAATAACTGCCCATGAACTGAGAAAAGTCAAGCGTGCAGCTGCCAAGATGCCACTTGCCACCAGTTTGGCCATATTTCAGAGCTGCAACATCACTGGAGTGCCCAAAAGCACAAGGTGTGCAATACTCAGACACATGGCCAAGGTAAGAAAGGCTGAAAGACGACCACCACTGAACAAGACACACAAGCTGAAACGTCAAGACTGGGCCAAGAAATATCTCAAGACTGATTTTTCTAAGGTTTTTTGGACTGATGAAATGAGAGTCAGTCTTGATGGGCCAGATGGATGGGCCCGTGGCTGGATTGGTAAAGGGCAGAAAGCTCCAGTCCGACTCAGACGCCAGCAAGGTGGAGGTGGAGTACTGGTTTGGGCTGGTATCCTCAAAGATGAGCTTGTGGGGCCTTTTCGGGTTGAGGATGGAGTCAAGCTCAACTCCCAGTCCTACTGCCAGTTTCTGGAAGACACCTTCTTCAAGCAGTGGTACAGGAAGAAGTCTGCATCCTTCAAGAAAAACATGATTTTCATGCAGGACAATGCTCCATCACACGCGTCCAAGTACTCCACAGCGTGGCTGGCAAGAAAGGGTATAAAAGAAGAAAATCTAATGACATGGCCTCCTTGTTCACCTGATCTGAACCCCATTGAGACCCTGTGGTCCATCATCAAATGTGAGATTTACAAGGAGGGAAAACAGTACACCTCTCTGAACAGTGTCTGGGAGGCTGTGGTTGCTGCTGCACGCAATGTTGATGGTGAACAGATCAAAACACTGACAGAATCCATGAATGGCAGGCTTTTGAGTGTCCTTGCAAAGAAAGGTGGCTATATTGGTCACTGATTTGTTTTTGTTTTGTTTTTGAATGTCAGAAATGTATATTTGTGAATGTTGAGATGTTATATTGGTTTCACTGGTAAAAATAAATAATTGAAATGGGTATATATTTGTTTTTTGTTAAGTTGCCTAATAATTATGCACAGTAATAGTCACCTGCACACACAGATATCCCCCTAAAATAGCTAAAACTAAAAACTAACTAAAAACTACTTCCAAAAATATTCAGCTTTGATATTAATGAGTTTTTTGGGTTCATTGAGAACATGGTTGTTGTTCAATAATAAAATTAATCCTCAAAAATACAACTTGCCTAATAATTCTGCACTCCCTGTACAGTACAGACCAAAAGTTTGGACACACCTTCTCATTCAAAGAGTTTCTTTATTTTCATGACTATGAAGGCATCAAAACTATGAATTAACACATGTGGAATTATATACATAACAAACAAGTGTGAAACAACTGAAAATATGTCATATTCTAGGTTCTTCAAAGTAGCCACCTTTTGCTTTGATTACTGCTTTGCACACTCTTGGCATTCTCTTGATGAGCTTCAAGAGGTAGTCCCTAAAATGGTCTTCCAACAGTCTTGAAGGAGTTCCCAGAGATGCTTAGCACTTGTTGGCCCTTTTGCCTTCACTCTGCGGTCCAGCTCACCCCAAACCATCTCGATTGGGTTCAGGTCCGGTGACTGTGGAGGCCAGGTCATCTGGCGCAGCACCCCATCACTCTCCTTTATGGTCAAATAGCCCTTACTTT
This sequence comes from Bufo bufo, assembly GCF_905171765.1. Lineage (NCBI taxonomy): Eukaryota > Metazoa > Chordata > Amphibia > Anura > Bufonidae > Bufo > Bufo bufo. The sequence goes on along the minus strand of NC_053390.1, from coordinate 408,572,800 downwards.
CAACGTTTTCCCAATTTTTCGGCTGACTGACTGGCCTTCATTTCTTAAAGTAATGATGGCCACTCGTTTTTCTTTACTTAGCTGTTTTTTCTTGCCATAATACAAATTCTAACAGTCTATTCAGTAGGACTATCAGCTGTGTATCCACCTGACTTCTCCTTAACACAACTGATGATCCCAACCCCATTTATAAGGCAAGAAATCCCACTTATTAAACCTGACAGGGCACACCTGTGAAGTGAAAACCATTTCAGGGGACTACCTTTTGAAGCTCATCAAGAGAATGCCAAGAGTGTGCAAAGCAGTAATCAAAGCAAAAGGTGGCTACTTTGAAGAACATAGAATATGACATATTTTCAGTTGTTTCACACTTGTTTGTTAAGTATATAATTCTACATGTGTGTATGCCATCGTTTTTTTTTTTTCAAAAGCTTTATTAGAAGATGTAAAATTACAGTACAGAGATTCCTTATCAAAGGATAGTACACGTCCGTATACAGTGAAGTACTGTTTGGTCAACAATAAAGTAACAAAAGTAAGTTAACAGAATTAACATAGTGGATGTCGTTCCCAATATATTGCATAATATCAATTATTAAGTATTAATATCTTGCAAACATTAGTGTCATATAAATCGCCAGTATAGTCAAAAATTTGCTTGTACATTTACATTACTATTTATTAGGTCTCATTGAAGTGTCTGAATTGAACCCATGGCTTCCAAAGAGCCTCAAATTTATTATGGGAGTGATTCTCCCAAGCGGACAGGTCTTCAAACCTGTATATGGAGTCAACCTTGTTAATCCAATAATCCAGTGGAGAAAGGTCTGGCGAAAGCCAATATCTAGGGATTAGTAGGCTTGCTGCTGATAGCAAAATTTTGAACAATGGGGAGACGCCAGTGGATGTGTGGGGAGGGGGAAGGCCTAACAAAGCAAATTGAGGGGAAGCCAGAATTTCAGTTTTGCAAATTAAATTGCAATGTTTGAAGATCATAGACCACCAGGTTTGTAAAGGTGGGCAAGACCACCAAATATGAAAAAATTTCCCCACCCCTTCGCTACATCTCCAGCACACATCGGAACGATTAGAGCTATATATACAGGTAACATCGGGTGTTTTATACCACCTGGACAGTATTTTGTACCCGTTTTCCTGTATCCTAACACATCTGGAGGATTTGTGAGGTTCTTTAAAAAGTTTCAATTGGTCGTCTTCAGAAAATTGGGTATCTAGGTCCTTTTCCCAGGCTCCAATGAATGGTACTTTAGGGGGACATATCGGATTATTTAATCTTCTATAAAGCTGAGAGATTAATTTTCTTGGGGGTTGTTTTGAGTCAATAAGACTTTCGAACCATGTAAGAGGTCTTAATAGTGCCTGAAAGGGGACCCATTTGGTTAAATTGGCCGATATAGACGAATATAGAGAGGGGAATAGTTTGGCCTCGGGAAAGAGAGAGTCAAAGTGAACTTTGTGAATCATATTGCCATCTTCCCCGAAGAGGGAGATCACAGGGATTTCGGATTTACGGGTATATATGGGAGGCTCTGTTTTAACTCTGGTGTAGCCAGATCTATTAAGTCTCTAACCTGAATTAGAGGAGAGGGCAATGGGATCCCGTGATCCGATTTTTGGAATTTATCCCAGGCTTCTAGAGTAGCAGTAATAGATGGACTGGTGTGTTTAGATTTAACTCGGTCTTGTTGAGGCAGGACCAGAAGGGTTCTAAAAGAGACTTTGGCCATGGCAGCCTCCATTCTAGGCCAAGATTTATAAGTAGGATCTCTAAACCAGTCTACCACTCTGGTTAATAGTGTGGCTGAATTATATAATGAGGGATTTGGGAGGTTAATACCGCCGGAAAATTTGGGGTTTTGTAAGGAAGAAAACCAAATGCAAGCTTTCTTGCGGCTCCATATAAATGATCTGATTTCTTTGTCCAAGGATTAGAAAAAGGATTTTGGTATTGGGAGAGGGAGGACTTGTTGTAAATAGTTCAGTTTAGGGAGGACTAACGAGGTAAATATATTTTTTTGGCCAAACCAGGATAGTGTTTGAGGTTGGAGGTTATTTAATTGATCTTGCATGTTTTTTAACAGGGGAAGGAAGTTGAGTTGAAATAATTTGGAAAGATCAGTGCTGATTTTAATACCTAGATAAGTGATGAAGGGGGTATCCCAGTTAAATGGGGAATGAGCAGCTAAATCTGTTTTAGTCCGGGAGTTAAGGCCTAAACTTAAAATATGGGATTTCTTCATATTTATTTTAAGGTTCGAAAGGGGACTGATTTTTTCGAAGATGTCATAAATTAAGGGAAGGGATGTCTTAGGGTTGGAAGTAAGGAGGAGAAGGTCATCCGCAAATGCTGCGATTTTGTGTTCGTGATCTCCCAGCTTGATACCTTTAATTTCGTCATTTTGACGGAAGGTTTGAAGGAGTGGTTCCATAGAAAGTACGAAAACCAGAGGGGAAAGTGGACACCCTTGGCGCGTGCCGTTTCTGATAGAGAAGGAAGGGGAGGTAGTTTCATTTACCAGCACCGACGCCGAGGCGTTGGAGTACATGGAGAAGACTGCTTCTATATAGGATGCTGGTAATCCAAATTTAGACAGCGTAAGGCGTAAAAATTCCCAACTGATCCTGTCAAAAGCCTTTTCGGCGTCGGTGCTGAGAAGAACTAGGGGATGGGATAATTTGGTGGCATAATGAATGGCGTTGAGAACTCTGACAGAATTGTCTTTGCCCTCTCTGCCAATCACAAATCCAGTTTGGTCTTTGTGTATCAAAGTCGGGAGGATAGGGGCAAGGCGATTTGCTAACATTTTAGCCAGAATTTTTAAGTCTAGGTTAAGTAATGAGATAGGGCGATAATTTGCGCAATGGGCTGGGTCCTTACCTTCTTTGGGTATAATGGTTATAAGGGCTCTGGTCATATCTACTGAGAGTGGGGTACCTTTAAGTGATTGATTACATAAGTTTAACAGGAAAGGGGATAAGACTTCGCTGAATATATTATAATAATGGGCAGTGAGGCCATCAGGTCCTGGGGCTTTATTTTTTGGGAGCATTTTAATAGTTTTTCCCAGTTCCTCCATAGAAAAGGGGGACTCTAGTAAATTTTTACTAGAAGCGTCGAGTGTTGGGAGAGAGACTGAGTCTAGGAACTTGTTGATAGCTTCAGTAACTGAAAGGTTGTTATCTATGGTAGTGGGTTGAGGTAAATTATAAAAGGATTGGTAAAAAGTTTGAAATTGGGAGGCTATTTCTTTAGAAGTCGTGACTACTTCTCCTTTTATATTATGGATTTTGCAGATGTAATTGTGGTTCCTCCTCTTTTTTAACCTATTCATGACAAACTTAGACACCTTATCGCCATGTGCAAAAAACTTAAACTAGGAGTTAAGAAAATATTTGGCCGAAATTGAATTAAGGTTATTTTTTAAGTCAGAGCGGAGAGTGTTGAGTTTAAGGAGGTGAGCTTCCGAGTTTTTTTATGGATAATCTCCAATTTACTAATTTCTGACAAGAGGTTGTCGATTCGGGCCTTCCTTAATTTTTTTTGATAGGCACCAAGACTAATAAGTTGGCCTCTTATGAAAGCCTTGTGAGTGTCCCAGAGAATGTGAGGAGAGGTGTCTGGGAGAGCGTTTAGGGAGAAGAAGTCATTGAGGGAATTCTGAATTTTGGCTTTGTTTTCTTTTGAGGAAATCAGTTGTTCATTCAACCTCCAATTAAAAGTTTTAGTTGTTGCTTGGGGGATGGATATCGTGATAAAAATAGGGGAATGGTCAGATTCATGAATAGAATCTATACGGGTTTTGGAGCATAACTGAAGGTGAGTTTTAGAGATAAAAAGATAATCTAGTCTCTGGTACGAGCCATGGACGTTAGAGAAAAAGGTATAGTCCCTTTCAAAGGGATTAAAAGTTCTCCATGAATCAACCAGGTCCAGATCATAAAGTCTTTTACTTATGGAGTTAAGTGTCTTACTTGAGAGGGCAGATTTTTTAGTTGAGGAGTCAAGGATGGGATTAAGGGTAACATTAAAAATGACAACAACGCCTTCCTGGAAAGACTCTATAATTGGGCAGATAGAATCAAACCAAGATGCCTGGTTGACATTGGGGGCATATATATTAATTAGTGTGTATATACGATTGGCTATAGAACCTTTTAACAGTATATATCTTCCCTCTGGGTCTTGAATATGCGAAGAGTATTGAAAAGCTGTTTTTTTGCTGAAACCAATACTTACTCCTTTGAAGGAGGAGGAGCCTGAACCACAGTGGAACCACACAGGAAAACTGTAGCGAGACAGGTCAGGGTATCGATTAAATTTAAAATGGGTTTCTTGTAAAAATAATATAGCAGTGTCATTTTTTTTGAGTAATGAGAAAATTTGACACCTTTTGGAAGGGGCATTAAATCCTTTAACATTAAAGGACGCAATTGTTAGTGCATTCATTTCGCTTCAGTCTGTGCGCGGGACCACTGCCGTCCCTGGCCCCAGAGATGGGAGACATACATTCTGGGCCTCAAGTTTGTGTGCCTGCAGAAAAACAGTTTAGTTGAGTGTACATAGCAACCTAACTGGCAAAATAAAATATTGTAGGTATGAAGACATCCACATAACAAGAACATGAAACAAAAAGTCAAAAAATACAAAAAAAGGGGAATTCTAATAGTAAAGCATTGCAGCAATAACATTTTAGATTCCAGTGTGTAAGTGAAGGGGGAAATATTAAGTGACTGTAGTCATCACCCTATGTCAGGATGAAAAAAACCAGACAGGGATATATCCGGTTGAAAAGAAAAAGATACTGGTCAGACGTAATGAAGAGAGTAGGTGATAAGGATAACAGACATGGGGAACAGAAGAGGCATGAACAGAGAGAAATAGGTAAGGAGATGAAGGGGAGGATTGTAAGAAAGATCATCATGTATCTTACAAATGCGACGGGTCAGGTGGTTGATATAGGCCCTCATTAAATGAGGAGATGGATAGATAACACTCTCAGTCACCCATAGTAAGCCTCCTTGGAGTGGAGAATGAGGGATCTCTCCTGGTTCTGGAATTCTTAGGGGTACGGTGCTTCTCCCACGGAATGGGAACAGGTAGATCCGGGAGGAGTGATAAGTCCTGGATTACGTCCCAATTTTGGATTCCTAAGGGATCTATTTTGAGCTGAGCATAGGCTTGGTCTAAATCTGTAAAGGAGGTGATATTTATCCTGCGGCCTTCATGGAAAAAGGATAATCCAAAGGGAAAGGACCATCTATATTGAATATTATGTGTTCTGAGCCAGTCCGTCAAGGGTTTCAGCATTCTTCTCTTCCTTAAAGTGGACTGGGCCAGGTCTTGGAAAATAGAGATTTCGTAACCGTCCCAGGATAGTTCTCTGGTAGAGTGCGCTTTGGAGAGGATAGCTTCTTTTATTTGGAAGCTTAAGAATTTGCATATGATATCTCTGGAAGGGGCCGTTGATGCAGGCTTAGGACGGAGAGCTCTGTGTGCCCTTTCCAGGATTATTTCATGCACAGAATCGGGGCCCAATGGGGAAAGGCAGATTTGGGTGATCGTGTGTGAGATCTGTGTGAGATCTGTGTGCCCTTTCCAGGATTATTTCATGCACAGAATCGGGGCCCAATAGGGAAAGGCAGATTTGGGTGATCGTGTGTGAGATATCGCTAGCGGTAACCGATTCTGGGATGCCGCGGAAGCGCAGATTATTGCGTCTTCCGCGGTTTTCTTGATCCTCCACTGCGCAGTATAATGCATTTAGATTGCTTTGTATGGAGGTCAGGCGGCTAACTACCTGAATCTGGTGGTTCGCCAGTACCGCGTGCGATTCTTCTAATACCTCCACTCTCCTCCCGATATGCCGGACATCCTGCTTGATGGCAGAGAGGTCTGTACTCAAGGGTTCCAGCGCAGTCGCGAGAGTCGCCGATAATGCCTCTTTAAGGTAGGATCTGGAGATCGGGAGGTTATCTGCAGGGTCTTCTTCCTCCGATAATGATTCCTTGTCTCTCTTTGTGCAGCCGGCGGCGCGTGGTGAAACCGGCGCCATTTTGTTGTCTCGGGCTACGAATACAGCGGCGGCTTTCTTGACAAATTTATCCATGGCCTTTGTTTGCCACATGTCTGCTCGCATCGGATGATTCTCCAGCCTTTGAGCCTCCGATCTTAACCAATTTTATGTCTGGGGGCTAATTATAAGAGCTGTAAGGGTGATATTCAGTATGGAGCTGCAGCCTCAGGCAACCATCAGCTTCAGGCGCTAGCTCCGCACCCCCCCCCCCCTTCCCCGTGTATGCCATAGTTTTGATGCCTTCAGTGTGAATCTACAATTTTCATAGTCATGAAAATAAAGAAAACTCTTTGAATGAGAAGGTGTGTCCAAACTTTTGGTCTGTACTGTATATATATATTTATATATATATATATATATATATATATATATATATATACACTGCTCAAAAAAATAAAGGGAACACTTAAACAACACAATGTAACTCCAAGTCAATCACACTTCTGTGAAATCAAACTGTCCACTTAGGAAGCAACACTGAGTGACAATCAATTTCACATGCTGTTGTGCAAATAGGATAGACAAACGGTGGACATTATAGGCAATTAGCAAGACACCCCCAATAAAGGAGTGGTTCTGCAGGTGGTGACTACAGACCACTTCTCAGTTCCTATGCTTCCTGGCTGATGTTTTGGTCACTTTTGAATGCTGGCGGTGCTTTCACTCTAGTGGTAGCATGAGACGGAGTCTACAACCCACACAAGTGGCTCAGGTAGTGCAGCTTATCCAGGATGGCACATCAATGCGAGCTGTGGCAAGAAGGTTTGCTGTGTCTTTCAGCGTAGTGTCCAGAGCATGGAGGCGCTACCAGGAGACAGGCCAGTACATCAAGAGACGTGGAGGAGGCCGTAGGAGGGCAACAACCCAGCAGCAGGACCGCTACCTCCGCCTTTGTGCAAGGAGGAACAGGAGGAGCACTGCCAGAGCCCTGCAAAATGACCTCCAGCAGGCCACAAATGTGCATGTGTCTGCTCAAACGGTCAGAAACAGACTCCATGAGGGTGATATGAGGGCCCGACGTCCACAGGTGGGGGTTGTGCTTACAGCCCAACACCGTGCAGGACGTTTGGCATTTGCCAGAAAACACCAAGATTGGCAAATTCGCCACTGGCGTCCTGTGCTCTTCACAGATGAAAGCAAGTTTACACTGAGCACATGTGACAGACATGACAGAGTCTGGAGACGCCGTTTAGAACGTTCTGCTGCCTGCAACATCCTCCAGCATGACCGGTTTGGCATTGGGTCAGTAATGGTGTGGGGTGGCATTTCTTTGAAGGGCCGCACAGCCCTCCATGTGCTCGCCAGAGGTAGCCTGACTGCCATTAGGTACCGAGATGAGATCCTCAGACCCCTTGTGAGACCATATGCTGGTGCGGTTGGCCCTGGGTTCCTCCTAATGCAAGACAATGCTAGACCTCATGTGGCTGGAGTGTGTCAGCAGTTCCTGCAAGACGATGGCATTGATGCTATGGACTGGCCCGCCCGTTCCCCAGACCTGAATCCAATTGAGCACATCTAGGACATCATGTCTCGCTCTATCCACCAACGTCACGTTGCACCACAGACTGTCCAGGAGTTGGCAGATGCTTTAGTCCAGGTCTGGGAGGAGATCCCTCAGGAGACTGTCCGCCACCTGATCAGGAGCATGCACAGGCGTTGTAGGGAGGTCATACAGGCACGTGGAGGCCACACACAATACTGAGCCTCATTTTGACTTGTTTTAAGGACATTACATCAAAGTTGGATCAGCCTGTAGTGTGTTTTTCCACTTTAATTTTGAGTGTGACTCCAAATCCAGACCTCCATGGGTTGAAAAATTTGTTTGTGTGATTTTGTTGTCAGCACATTCAACTATGTAAAGAACAAAGTATTTCAGAAGAATATTTAATTAATTCAGATCTAGGATGTGTTATTTTTGTGTTCCCTTTATTTTTTTGAGCAGTGTATATATATATATATATATATATATATAAATATAACCTTTGTAGTGTTTTAATAAATATATATTTTTATTACAATATGGTGTACAGGGTTTCAGTCACAGCTGTAGTCCAAAGTATGCACTCTAGGATAGTTAAGTGAACAGAATGATAGCTAGAAGGTAGTCAAAAATAGTAATGTCTACATATTAATATTAATTATTAATATAAAAAATTTTATATTAATATTTCCTTTAACATATACAAACATTCAAATATGTGATGACGTCACACAAGATCCATCTACTATTACAAGCTGATACACAAGCTGTTCTTTGGGCAGTGCTGGCCGAGCACCATGGAGCACAAGTATGTAAGTTTATGAAAAAAGCTATTCAATAATGAGTCAGTTCTATAATTCATTCCATAAGGTTTACCTGAATTCAAAGTAAAAATCCAGTATGCTTTTCCAGCAAGGAGTAATTTTTCTTCTAGCTGAGCTGTGAATTGTTTTGCTTTATATTAGATTTTTTTTTCAATATCCTCTTGCATCCTCCTGGTTCTTGAAATTGCACTTTGGATTTGATACATATTTTTGATTTTTACAACAGAGAGATTTGAACTGCTTTGCTTTATACTCGCTAGCAACCACTCTGTATGACTGGTCCTTCCTATCCCAGCAGATGATGAGTTCCTTCGAATGTTCTCTCTCTGTGCTGTGTGGTCTGAACAAAAGATTCTCTTAGACACTAGCCTTAATAATCATCAAAAATATCCTAACCAGCCGGGGTGGGACTCAGCACCTCCATCTCAATAGACCTGTTCTGCGTTTAACCCCTTAGTGACCATCCATGTGCCTTTTTACGGCGGTCACTAAGCGGTTCCCCGTGCAGCGGGGACATGACTCTCACATGAGAGCCGCGGCCCTGCTCTAACAGCCCATATGGCTGTCGGATTTGAGAATTACGTTGAAATCGCAATTCGATTAATTCAAGTTATAATAACCAAATTTTGATTTCAACTTAGCACTGCTATATTCCATATTCGTTTATTCTAGCCTAATATGGAATATAGCAGTGCTAAGTTGAAATCGAAATTTGATTATTATAACTTGAATTAATCGCATTGCTATTTCAACTTGGACCTGGTTTACTATGGTTGGCTTGGTAGAATTAGCGAATATGACGAATGTATTCGTCATATTCCTCAAAACGAAGATAACAAAGTATTCTCCATCTTCAGTTTAGCTCCATATTCGTCAACTTCGCTAATTCTAGCAATCAAATAGGAAAGTTGACTATAGAGACAGCTAAGTTTAATTCGCTATGCGATTATATTACTGCTTGATTATTATAATGATTCTATTTATTAAAAAAAATATAATAAAGTAATATAATCGCATAGTGAATTAAACACAGCTGTCTCTATAGTCAACCTTCCTATTTGATTGCTAGAATTAGCGAAGTTGACGAATAGGTAGCTAAAACGAAGATGTAGAATACTTTGTTATCTTTGTTTTGAGGAATATGACGAATACATTCGTCATATTCGTCATCTTCGCTAATTCTAGATATCAAACCAATAGGAAAGTAGCCTTAAGTTAAAATCGCAATACGCGATTATTTAAATCGCATAATAATCGCGATAGCTAGAATAATGACGAATATTTGATTTTCGTCGAAATCGAATATGGCACCTGCCGCTCATCACTACTGTCCAAGTTGCTAGTGTTGCAGTCCCTCCCTTTCCAAGTGGTGGACCCTGCACCTTTTCAGGGAACTGATAGCTTGTGCCAAGCCGAGGTGGAGAGTCCCAAGCCATCATTTTTTTGCCAAAAAGGCAGTACCAGCCCTGTACAAATATGTAGAACAGAAGGTGGGCCAGTCCTTGAGCCTGTCAGTGTCTGCCAAAGTGCACAGCAGCACCGACGTGTGGAGCTGTAACTACAGTCAGGGACAGTACATGTCCTTTACGGCCCACTGGGTGAATGTGGTTCCTTCACGGCCACACCAGCAACTTGGCCAGGTGACGCCGCTTCTGCCTCCACGATGCCACGCCTTTGGTCCAGCGACAATGTCCACCTCTGCCCCTCATCCTCTACCGTGTCCTTAGCCTAAACTGTAGGGACAAGTCACAGTGCCCCTCCAGCATACCACATGTGCAGGGCATGATGGTGTCATGCTGTTCTGCACCTCGTTTGCCTGAGGGGATGGAATTGCTCCATGTCCTTCAGCAAGAATCCTGGCTTTCTCCGCGACAACTCAAAATTGGAACCATGGTGACCTACAATGGGAAGAACATTGTGGCAGCGCTGAGTTACAGAGGTCGAAGCCATGTGCCCAGCTTGGCACACGTGTTTAATTTGGTTGTCAAGAGGTTCCTAAAGTCTTCCACCCATGCAAGACATCCTAAAAATGGCCAGGAAACTTTGCATGCACTTCAGCCACTCGTACGCACCAAAGCACACCCTACTTGAGCTGCAGCGGCAGAACAAGATCCCCTAACATAGGCTAATATGCAACGTTTCCACCAGTTGGAATTCCACCCTCCATATGTTGGACCGACTGTACGAACAGAAAAAGGCCATCAAGGATTTCCTGATGATCCAAGTGGACAGGAGTTCTCCCCTGTGTAACTTCCATGTCAGCCAGTGGCAGCTCATGGCCCTTTGAGGAGACCACGTTATTTGTCAGTCGCCAGAACTACAGGATGAACGATGTAATTCCACTGCTTCATCTCCTGGAACAGATGCTGGTAAATCTGGCTGGTCAGGGGACTGGAGACATGGTGCCTAGATCTCACGGCCACATGAGCCCTGTGGGGGCTGAACTGGAGGAGGAGGAGGACATTGGAGCACAAGCAATGTGTAGCAAAATAGGTGGTTTTTCTACTCAGGTGACAGGAGAGGAAGAGCAGGAGCAGCCATGGGAGCTACAGGGCGATGAGGAAGAGGAGGCAGAGGACCCAGTCTCACCGTGGCAGTATGCAGTGGAGATGGAGACAGGTAGTCCCTCTGACTCACTTGCACAAATGGCCCGCTGCATGCTCACTTGTTTGAGTAGTGACAGCCGAATTGTCACCATTCGGCAGAGTGATGACTTCTGGCTCTCCACCTTGTTGGACCCTCGCTACCAGTCCAAAATGGGGGCCTTTTTTACAATCACTGAGAGGGAGGACAAACTAAACTACTATAGAGACATCCTATGTAGTCAGTTGGTCGCTGCCTCTGCGCCATCGTCCATCCTCTCGCAGGTCTGGCCGGGGGGGGGCCCTCTGCAATCACATTACACTCCCATGACTGCTGGGGAGGGGTGGGGTGGCAGGTTCAGTACCAGCTCCATCAGCAGCAGCTTGAGTCTACAGTTGCTGATAAACAGCTTTCTTCGCCCGAATAGTGAAGCAACTACTCACCAGCATCAGCATTTAGACCTGGAGCAGAACCTGAACCAGCAGGTGGTGGCATACTTGTAGTGCACCCTGCCAGCCGAGAATTGAAGATCCGCTGGACTGGGCAGCGAAACTGGATTTGTGGCCGCAACTGGCCGAGTTTGCCCTGGAAAAGCTGTCCTGTCAGGTCAGTAGTGTGGCATCAGAGTTGGTGTTTAGTACGGCGGGGGCCATAGTTACTAATGAATAATGAAAAACGAGGGAGGCACTCACTGGTACTTGCAGAGTGGTTTCTTTATTCCACGTAATGAAAGGTAGGGAGCAGACCTACATACATATGTGCATCAGCAGGACAAGGCGACGGCCGTTTCGCACCTGAGTGCTTCGTCGGGACTATGCCGTCGCCTTATCCTGCTGATGCACATATGTATGTAAGTCTGCTCCCTAACTTTCATCACGTGGAATAAAGAAACCACTCTGCAAATACCGGTGAGTGCCGCCCTCGTCTTTCAATATTCAAGTGTATGGTAAAAGTAACAAACTGGTTGCATGTTGAGCTGAGCACCACTGTTAGCAGTACATGGATAATACCCTGCTAAGTACTCCGGTGAACGATACCTTCAGAAGGGACTCAGTCATTAATTGCAGTGCCACCCTGACTAGCTCTATAACCTCCATTGGCCATAGTTACTAATGTTGAGCGAGCATGCTCGGCCGAACTGCTTTTCGGCTCGAGCATCGCTATGCTCGGCACATTGTGGAACTCGGCCGAGTACCGCATGTGCTCGGGCGCCATGCTAGAGTCTCCTCCCCGCACGTTTCTTGGCTGCTATGCAGCCAATAAAAGTGCAGGTAAGTACTGCCATCACTGTAATGCCGTAGCCTTGTTGGTTACTGGCATTATAGTGATTGGCTGGTCGGAACACGTGATCGGGTACTATATGGCACCCGATGGCGCGTGTTTGGCTCATTATTAGTCAGGGAGAGCTGCGCTTAGGAAGGGACGGAGAGTGTAGGGAGTGTGATCGCAATCTATTTATTTGAAAAACGTTTCCAAGACCCAAAAGTCCTTTTAAGGAATATTGTGTGTGGTGACAGCAATATAATATAGCCATCTTTTTTTTCCATACTTTAAATACTTTTTCAATAGAGGGTGTCTGCAGTGACTTGTGACATCTGTGCAATACCTTGTGTGTGTCAGGGCCAGAGATAGTAAAAATATAAGTGAAATCTAGTATATTTTTTCCATACTTTTACGTACTTTTCCTATAGAAGGGTGTCTGCAGTGACTTCTGACATCTGTGCAATTCCTTGTGTGTCAGGGCCAGAGATAGAAAAAATATAAGTGAAATCTAGTATATTTTTTCCATACTTGTACGTACTTTTCCTATAGAAGGGTGTCTGCAGTGACTTCTGACATCTGTGCAACACCTTCTGTGTGTCAGGGCAAGAGATAGAAAAAATATAAGTGAAATCTATTTTCCTTTTTCCATACTTTTACGTACTTTTCCTATTGAAGGGTGTCTGCAGTGACTTCTGACATCTGTGCAATACCTTGTGTGTGTCAGGGCCAGAGATAGTAAAAATATTAGTGAAATCTAGTATATTTTCTTCCATACTTTTAAGTACTTTTCCTATAGAAGGGTGTCTGCATCTGTGTAATACCTTGTGTGTGTGAAGGCCAGAGATAGAAAAAATAAAAGTGAAATCTAGTATATTTTTCCATACTTTTACGTACTTTTCCTATACAATCGTTAATTTCTAACGATAATTTGTTTTCCCTTAGTCCTAACAGCAGCACAGATGGGGTTAACCACCCCCCATGGACTGGTAGGACCGGCGGAATTTTAATGAGCCCAAGTAATAATTAAACACTTAAACCTCCCCTATAAAGGAGGGAATCACCTCCAGCCCATTGTGTTATAGCAAGAAAAAACTAGTCTTACTAGGGTGGGAAATTTGTGTGCTGCTGTTAGGACTAAGGGAAAACAAATTATTGTTAGAAATTAACGATTCCCTTACGTCCTACCAGCAGCACAGATGGGGAGATAGCAAAAAGAACCCCTAGGGAGGGCCCTCATGCCTGGCAGAACTAAGAATAGTCTGCCCAAAGACCGAGTACTCAGCTAATCTGGCATCTAGTCATGGGAGATGATTGTTGATTCAGAGCTCCAGGAGGCAGATTTACAAATCATGTTGAGCGGAAGAAGACTCCTCTCGGCAAAAGAAGTAGCTACAGCCCTCGTAGAATGGGCTTTTACAAACCCTGGAGGGTCTAGAGATTGGGAAACAAAAGGATTCCCCATTAGCGTCCTTAATCCATCGACTGATGGATGGTTTAGACGCCTTACGGCCTTTAAACTTACCGGCAAACAGGATTAGAAGATTTTCATCTTTCCTGAACTCCTTGATCTATCTACATACAGTCAGGTCCATAAATATTGGGACATCTACAATTCTAACATTTTTGGCTCTATACACCACCACAATGGATTTGAAATGAAACAAACAAGATGTGCTTTAACTGCAGACTGTCAGCTTTAATTTGAGGGTATTTACATCCAAATAAGATGAACGGTGTAGGAATTCCAACAGTTTGCATATGTGCCTCCCACTTGTAAAGGGACCAAAAGTAATGGGACAAGTGGCTTCTCAGCTGTTCCATGGCCGGTTGTATGTTATTCCCTCATTATCCCAATGAAAATGAGCAGATAAAAGGTCCAGAGTTCATTCCAAGTGTGCTATTTGCATTTGGAATCTGTTGCTGTCAATTCTCAAGATGAGATCCAAAGAGCTGTCACTATCAGTGAAGCAAGCCATCATTAGGCTGAAAAAACACAACAAGCTCATCAGAGAGATAGCAAAAACATTAGGCGTGGCCAAAACAACTGTTTGGAACATTCTTCAAAAGAAGGAACACACCGGTGAGCTCAGCAACACCAAAAGACCCGGAAGAACACAGAAAACAACTGTGGAGGAGGACCGAATAATTCTTTCCCTGGTGAAGAAAAGACCCTTTACAACAGTTGGCCAGATCAAGAACACTCTCCAGGAGGTAGGTGTATGTGAGACAAAGTCAACAATCAAGAGAAGACTTCACCAGAGTGACTACAGAGGGTTCACCACAAGATGTAAACCATTGGTGAGCCTCAAAAACAGGAAGGCCAGATTAGAGTTTGCCAAACGACATGTAAAAAAGCCTTCACAGTTCTGGAACAACATCCTATGGACAGATGAGACCAAGATCAACTTGTACCAGAGTGATGGGAAGAGAAGAGTAGGGAGAAGGAAAGGAACTGCTCATGATCCTAAGCATACCACCTCATCAGTGAAGCATGGTGGTGGTAGTGTCATGGCGTGGGCATGTATGGCTGCCAATGGAACTGGTTCTCTTGTATTTATTGATGATGTGACTGCTGACAAAAGCAGCAGAATGAATTCTGAAGTGTTTCGGGCAATATTATCTGCTCATATTAAGCCAAATGCTTCAGAACTCATTGGACGGCGCTTCACAGTGCAGATGGACAATGACCCAAAGCATACTGCAAAAGCAAACAAATAGTTTTTTAAGGGAAAGAAGTGGAATGTTATGCAATGGCCAAGTCAATCACCTGACCTGAATCCGATTGAGCATGCATTTCATTTCCTGAAGACAAAACTGAAGGGAAAATGCCCCAAGAACAAGCAGGAACTGAAGACAGTTGCAGTAGAGGCCTGGCAGAGCATCACCAGGGATGAAACCCAGCGTCTGGTGATGTCTATGTGTTCCAGACTTCAGGCTGTAATTGACTGCAAAGGATTTGCAACCAAGTATTAAAAAGTGAAAGTTTGATTTATGATTATTATTCTGTCCCATTACTTTTGGTTCCTTAACAAGTGGGAGGCACATATGCAAACTGTTGTCATTCCTACACTGTTCACCTGATTTGGATGTGAATGACCTCAAATTAAAGCTGACAGTCTGCAGTTAAAGCACATCTTGTTCGTTTCATTTCAAATCCATTGTGGTGGTGTATAGAGCCAAAAATGTTAGAATTGTGTCAGTGTCCCAATATTTATGGACCTGACTGTATATGTTTGTTCCTGGTTTGTGATAACTAACTTTTTCAGGAAGGAGCTAATGGTTAGTACTGCATACTTCTCAAAACCTACCCCAATTTGCCTGAGCTACTGGTGAAGGTGCGCCGCATGTGTGCACATTTCCGCAAGCCATCGACGGCTTCAGCCGGTCTGTCAACGCTGCAGCAGCGCTTTAAATTGCCAGTTCACCGGCTGTTGTGCGACGTGAGCACGCTCTGGAACTCCAACATTCCACATGTTGGCCAGGCTTTGTGAGCAGCAGAGGGCAGTAGTGGAATACCAGCTGCAACATGGTCGTCGTATTTCCAGTCAGCTTCCGCTAATCAGAAGCGAGGAGTGGGCATGGATGTCTGACCTCTGTGAGGTAGTCGCATAAAAGAACATCGAAAGTTGATAGGTCAGACATCCAAATAGATTGTCGACATCACGGGGACGTGCGATCACTCAGAAGTTATCTAGAGTCAACAAAGCGGCAGTAAGCCCTTGCACATAATGTTTCAGCTCACCAGAAGGCCCTCACCTACAATCTTTTTTTGGGTTTGCTCACCAGCAGGCCCTCACCTACAAGTCCATTCTCAATATCCAAGAGTCTGGTCAACACAATCCTCACCACCTGCACGTGTAAAAATCAAGGGTTATATACTGCTGTCATACTCTGTTATTAAACAAACACCCATTTTGGGCAAAAAACTTAATTTTGCAACCTTTGCTGCATATTTAATTGTGAGAAACACCCTTTAGATACTGTGGTTCTATTCTGTTATTTCAAAAACAGCCATTTTGGGCAAAAAACTTAAATTGCGGCCTAGTCTGGATCTGTCATTGTGAGATACACCCTTTAGATACTGTGGTTCTATTCTGCTATTAGCAAAACACCCATTTTGGGAAAAAAAAACTTTAATTGCGGCCTAGTCTGGATCCGTACATGTGAGATACACACTTTAGATACTGTGGTTCTATTTTGTTATTTCAAAAATAGCCATTTTAGGCAAAAAACTTAAATTGCGTCCTAGTCTGGATCTGTACGTGTGAGATACACACTTTACATACTGTGGTTCTATTCTGTTATTTAAAGAACAACAATTTTGGGCAAAATATTTAAATTGCGGCCAAGTCTGGATCTGTACATGTGATATACACATTTTAGATACTGTGGTTCTATTCTCTTATTTCCACAACAGTCATTTTGGGCAAAAAACTTAAATTGCTGCCTAGTCTGGATCTGTACGTGTGAGATACACACTTTACATACTGTGGTTCTATTCTGCTATTAATAAAACTACCATTTTGGGCAAAAAAACTTTAATTGCGGCCTAGTCTGGATCTGTATGTGTGAGATACACCCTTTACATACTGTGGTTCTATTCTGCTATTAATAAAACACCCATTTTTGGTAAAAAAAACTTTAATTGCGGCCTAGTCTGGATCTGTACGTGTGAAATACACACTTTTGATACTGTGGTTCTATTCTGCTATTAATAAAACACCTTTTTTGGGCAAAATACACAATTTTTCAGCCCTTGCTGCATCTGCACGTGTGAAATTCAAGGGTTATATACTGCTGTCATATTCTGTTATTAAATAAACACCCATTTTAGGCAAAAAACTTACTTTTGCAGCCTTTGCTGCATATGTCATTGTGAGATACAACCTTTAGATACTGTGGTTCTATTCTGCTATTAGCAAAACACCCATTTTGGGCAAAAAACTTTAATTGCGGCCTAGTCTGGATCTGTACGTGTGAGATACACACTTTACATACTGTGGTTCTATTCTGTTATTTGAAAAACAGCAATTTTGGGCAAAAAACTTAAATTGCGGCCTAGTCTGGATCTATACGTGTGAGATACACACTTTTGATACTGTGGTTATATTCTGCTATTAATTAAACACCCTTTTTGGGCAAAATACACAATTTTACAGTCCTTGCTGCATCTGCACGTGTGAAATTCAAGGGTTATATACTGCTGTCATATTCTGTTATTAAACAAACACCCATTTTGGGCAAAAAACTAAATTTTGCAGCCTTTGCTACCCTTTAGATACTGTGGTTCTATTTTGCTATTAGAAAAACAAGAACGACCCCAGGTGTCCCAAAGGGGGGAGGGAAAGGACAGTGCCCACCCAAAATAACCACAAGGGGCACCCGTAATAGGTAACTCGGTACAAGCTCCCGAGTACAATAGCAGAAAAACAAGAAAATGGAGCTCAAAGTACCAAAGAATGACAGTGTATGTTTAAATTATATTTAATTTTATAGAAACATGATTAAAAGTACATAGATGCCATAAACAAAATGAGTAAGAGCAGGGGAAAGAAAAGAGCGCCACCCTGGGAGAACACATAGGTCAATAATGCATCTTTACATATGAATCATGAAAAAATGCTCGGTGCAATGACCAGCCTATAAACAGAGTGTAAGCTAAAGTACATAGGTGAATCAATGGTCAGCAAGGGACCTACCACGGCAATAAAACATGGTATGTTGAAACAAATGTAAAGAATGGAAAGTAAACAACAAACCAAAAATGAATAAAGACCAGGTGTGGTGAAACACCAAAGTCCAAAAACCGTGGAGGTGATGGCAGAGACCAGGGCTCACCTGAAAAGGACCATATATGAATCAACCCAGTATGGCGCTACCCCAATGCGAGTTTCGGTGTGCCTTCGTCAGGGGGTAACGCCATCACTGCGGATCTAATATTTACAGCCTCTCTCCACCAATGAGAAATGGGTACTCACTCGTCCCCAGGTGCGCATGTTGGTTGGCGCGCGAAAATCCTGCACAAACACATCCCGCGGCCGGCGTCCCGCCGTCACGCCCCCACCACGTGACCAAGTCACATGATCGGACGGCTACGGCGTGAGGACGCTCGGGTGCGAGGCGCGGGAGGTGGCGCAAGATGACGCGCGCACACATCACACAGGAGGAGGAGGGATAAGGCGCCAACAAAATACCCCCCATCCATCAAATTGTCTCCGCTGGAAACCGTCATATATACACTCACCTAAAGAATTATTAGGAACACCTGTTCTATTTCTCATTAATGCAATTATCTAGTCAACCAATCACATGGCAGTTGCTTCAATGCATTTAGGGGTGTGGTCCTGGTCAAGACAATCTCCTGAACTCCAAACTGAATGTCAGAATGGGAAAGAAAGGTGATTTAAGCAATTTTGAGCGTGGCATGGTTGTTGGTTCCAGACGGGCCGGTCTGAGTATTTCACAATCTGCTCAGTTACTGGGATTTTCACGCACAACCATTTCTAGGGTTTACAAAGAATGGTGTGAAAAGGGAAAAACATCCAGTATGCGTCAGTCCTGTGGGCAAAAATGCCTTGTGGATGCTAGAAGTCAGAGGAGAATGGGCCGACTGATTCAAGCTGATAGAAGTGCAACGTTGACTGAAATAACCACTCGTTACAACCGAGGTATGCAGCAAAGCATTTGTGAAGCCACAACATGCACAACCTTGAGGCGGATGGGCTCCAACAGCAGAAGACCCCACCGGGTACCACTCATCTCCACTACAAATAGGAAAAAGAGGCTACAATTTGCACGAGCTCCCCAAAATTGGACTGTTGAAGACTGGAAAAATGTTGCCTGGTCTGATGAGTCTCGATTTCTGTTGAGACATTCAAATGGTAGAGTCCGAATTTGGCGTCAACAGAATGAGAACATGTATCCATCCTCTGATGGCTACTTCCAGCAGGATAATGTACCATGTCACAAAGCTCGAATCATTTCAAATTGGTTTCTTGAACATGACAATGAGTTTACTGTACTAAAATGGCCCCCACAGTCACCATATCTCAACCCAATAGAGCATCTTTGGGATGTGGTGGAACGGGAGCTTCGTGCCCTGGATGTGCATCCCTCAAATCTCCATCAACTGCAAGATGCTATCCTATCAATATGGGCCAACATTTCTAAAGAATGCTATCAGCACCTTGTTGAATCAATGCCACATAGAATTGAGGCAGTTCTGAAGGCAAAAGGGGGTCCAACACCGTATTAGTATGGTGTTCCTAATAATTCTTTAGGTGAGTGTATATGTTATAACATAACATACAAAAAACATGAAGCGCACCTGCGTGAAATCCATGATTGTGTTAAAAACACCAGTGGTTTATAAAATAGAATGTACACATCATGGATTGATATAAAGACAATATAAGGAAAGTGTGCAAAAGTGCATGGAGATATATCGAGTAAGATATATCGAGTGACAAGTGATTGCGTGAAGATATGAAAGTGACAAATGCTTAATAAAAAAATGTGAAATAACTAATTAAGTGAAAATGAGATAATAATGAGTGATGACAAATGTTACAGTTGATAAAAAATATATATATGAAAAATAATAATAATAATATATATATATATATATATATATATATATGTGTAGTGAACATGATATGCTACCAAACCATAAATATATATACAAAATCACAATAATAAATAAATACATGATTATGTGAAAGGACATACAGTGATTATGAAATATCAGAGACAAACAAATACAGTACTATGTTGAAGCCAATAGTCCATAATTTACATAATCACAAATAATTAAATACATGATTGTAGTGATAAGGACCTATAGTGCTGGAGAAATTATAAAGGCATACAAATACAATACTGTAATAGAATCAATGGTCCCTGATATAATAAAGTGCAACGTACAATAAAATACATAGAATATATACTGTGTATATCAATCAATAGTGAACAACAATAAACACCATATAATAGCCATATAGTCACCAAAGTGATAATAGTGACCACATACATAAAACTGGTGTCATATTCTGTTATTTAACAAACACCCATTTTGGGCAAAAATAATAATTTTCCAGCCTTTGCTGCATATGTGATTGTGAGATACACCCTTTAGATACTGTGGTTCTATTCTGCTATTAGCAAAACTAATTCCGGCCTAGTCTGGATCTGTACGTGTAAGATACACACTTTATATACTGTGGTTATATTCGGCGATTAATAAAACACCCTTTGTTAGGCAAAATACACAATTTTACAGCCCTTGCTGCATCTGCACGTGTGAAATTCAAGGGTTATAAACTGCTGTCATACTCTGTTATTAAACAAACACCCATTTTGGGCAAAAAACTTAATTTTGCAGCCTTTGCTGCATATGTCATTGTGAGAAACACCCTTTAGATACTGTGGTTCTATTCTGCTATTAGCAAAACACCCATTTTGGGCAAAAAACTTTAATTGCAGCTGAGTCTGGATCCGTACGTGTGAGATACACACTTTAGATACTGTGGTTCTATTCTGGTATTTCAAAAACAGCCATTTTGGGCAAAAAACTTAAATTGCGGCCTAGTCTGCATCTGTACGTGTGAGATACACACTTTAGATACTGTGGTTCTATTCTGTTATTTGAAAAACAAAAATTTTGGGCAAAAAACTTAAATTGCGGCCTAGTTTGGATCTGTACGTGTGAGATACACACTTTATATACTGTGGTTCTATTCTGTTATTATCAAAAACAGCCATTTTGGGCAAAAAACTTAAATTGCGGCCTAGTCTGGATCTGTACGGTAGAGATACACACTTTACATACTGTGGTTCTATTCTGTTATTTGAAAAACAACAATTTTGTGCAAATTTTTTTAATTGCGGCCTAGTCTGCATCTGTAAGTGTGAGATACAACCTTTACATACTGTCATTCTATGCTGCTATTAATTAAACACCTATTTTGGGCAAGATCCTAAAGTTGAGAAATATGACGACAGCGTCAAATAAGGGACGTGGCCCAGGTCGTGGTGCTGCTGGTGGAGCTCCTGTTGCAGGGAGAGGACGTAGTCGATCTGTGCCAGCTACACGCACAAGTGAAACACCTTCCTCAGGTGCGAGTAGGCGACAGAACCTGCAGCAGTATAAAGTGGTAAAGTGGTGTGCGACAACGGTGCCAATCTGCTGAGCGTGCTGAAAAAGGGCAAAATGACACACGTGCCGTGCATGGCACACGTCCTGAACTTGGTCGTGCAGCGATTCGTTGTTAAATACCCCGGGGTCCAGGACGTTTTGCGGCAGACCAGGAAAATCTCGGGCGATTTCAGAAGATCTTACACGGCCATGGCTCGCCTTGCTGACATTCAGCGGCAACACAACTTGCCCGTCAGATGTCTTATTTGTGACTGCCCGACACGATGGAACTCAACCTTGTATATGCTCGATAGGCTGCTCCAGCAGAAACGTGCAGTTAACGACTACCTGTACGAACTCTGCGGCATGACAGGTTTTGGGGACCTTGTTTTTTTTTCACCACGCCAGTGGCTGCTCATGAGCGACGCATGCAAACTTCTGCGGCCATTTGATGAGATCACCAAACTGGTCAGTCGCAGCCAGGGCGCCATCAGTGACATCGTATCTTTTGCCTTCTTTCTGGAGCGTGCATTGCGTCGTGTCATTGATCAAGCAGTCAAGGAGCAGGAGCAGGAAGATGAGGAAGTCGCAATGTTGGATGAATTCCCAGGGGGGCTACTCCATCTGAGACAAGTCAACAACAGGAGTCTGAAGAAGAGTCAGAGGAGGATGGTACCGGGGAGGAGGATGAGCAAGAAGAGCATGCTTTAAACCTTTCTGGGATCCCTGGTGTTGTCCGTGGATGGGGGGAGGAGAACGAGGACGACATTATCCAGGATGATGAGCAGGAGCCAGGCCACTACACCGCTTCCAGTTTAGTGCAAATGGGGGCCTTCATGCTCCAGCGTTTTAAGAGGAACCCCCGTTTAAAAAGCATAAAGGGCAAGGACCAGTACTGGGTGGCAATGTACTTAGACCCCCGGTACAAACAAAAAATGGCGGAAATGTTACCACCAATCACAGAGGGCTGTCAGAATGCAGCACTTCCAGGCCTTGCTTAGCAAAATGCTGCATTCTGCTTATTTGGGCGCTGGCAGAGGAATTTCCACTCACTGAGAAACAGTTGCGGGTACCAATCCAACAGCGCCTGCAAGAAGAGGGTGGTTTGAAGATGTGTTGGTCACTTCTGATATGAGACATTCTTTCAGCCGACCCATCGACAGCTGTCCTCCGGATCCAGCTTCAGGGAAGTCCTAGACCGGCAGGTGTCCGACTACATCGAGTTAACGGCCGATTTGGACCCTCTGAGAAGTGATGAACCCCTGGACTACTGGGTGGGCAGGCTTGACCTCTGGCCAGAGCTTGCACAATTTGCAATGGAACTGTTGGCTTGCCCCTCGTCAAGTGTCCTGTCCGAAAGGACGTTCAGCGCAGCAGGGGGATCGTGACCGATAAGCGCACTCGCCTAGCTCACGACAGTGTTGACTACCTCACATTTCTAAAAATGAATGAGGCATGGATCTCGGAGGAATTCAACACATGTGACCAGTAGACCATGTTTGATTCAAATTAATCATGACAGCGCATATCAGCCACCACCCATAACAATTTATGGTCCCTGTCTCCGGTAAATACAGCGGCATAAAAGGCCTTTTATGTCCGTTGAATGCCTAATTTTTGGGGCCTGTAATGGCCGACACGTACTTCTGTATCCTGTGAATTCCTAATGTACCACCAGCCACAGGTTACAAATTTATTTGCTGTCAGGTGAACGAACGCCTGTCGGCTAATTTTTGGGGCCTGTAACGGCCGACACGTACTTCTGTATCCTGTGAATGCCTAATGTACCACAAGCCACAGAATAAAAAATGCTTTGCTGTCCGGTGAACTCCTGTCGGCTAATTTTTGGGGCCTGTAATGGCCGACACATACTTCTGTATCCTGTGAATGCCTAATGTACCACCAGCCAAAGAATACAAATTTATTTGCTGTCAGGTGAACGCCTGTCGGATAATTTTTGGGGCCTGTAATGGCCGACACGTACTTCTGTATCCTGTGAATGCCTAATGTACCACCAGCCAAAGAATACAAATTTATTTGCTGTCAGGTGAACGCCTGTCGGCTAATTTTTGGGGCCTGTAATGGCCGACACGTACTTCTGTATCCTGTGAATGCCTAATGTACCACCAGCCAAAGAATACTAATTTATTTGCTGTCAGGTGAACGCCTGTCGGCTAATTTTTGGGGCCTGTAACGGCCGACACGTACTTCTGTATCCTGTGAATGCCTAATGTACCACCAGCCACAGAATAAAAAATGCTTTGCTGTCAGGTGAATGCCTGTCGGCTAATTTTTTGGGGCTGTAATGCTCGACACTTACTTCTGTATCCTGTGAATGCCTAATTTTTCAGACCGGAATTTAAAATCAATGGGTCTGTAAACGTTCCTCTTAATTGTAGAACGGATGCGGACACATTTTACAGACGTGTGAATGGACCCTATATGTATTCGACATGTATTTACCGGCTGCTGTCAGTTCTGGCTGATTTAGGCCGAGCTTTTACACTAGAACCGAGCAATATTACAAAAAACAAAATACACATTATAACTGTACAAACAATTTATATAACTTATTAGAAAAAATAAATAAAAATGATGGCAACTTTTCCAAAAGCATGATCATCTCATGCACCCCTTTCATGGCCTGCCATTGCCTCTTCTCCATGGCCTTCAAGCGCTCCTGAATGGCCTGCATATCATTGCGCTGCTCCTTTTGCATTTTGACCAATTTGGCCTTCAATGTCTTCATTCCTGTTTGAAAAAAAAAATATGAACATTATTTGCAACTCTTATTAAACCTTTAAACCTTTATTTTGTGGTGCATCTGACTTTATGATCGCTTGCTATTACACCTTTTTGTGATAAAAGTAGTCCAAAAAATTGCCTTTTTTGAGAGTTTTAAATTTTTGTTTAAAAAGGTGTCCACCTGAAGGGTTATTTGGTATGATATTTTAAGACAGCTGGTTGCTACAGGTGCGGCAAGACCTAATATTTTTCCTTATTTTTTAGTTATTTCTATTTTAAACAATAAAAGCATTGTTGAACCAAAAACAATTCATGTTTTACTGTCTTCATATTTTGAGAGCCATATTATTGTTTTTATTTGTCGATTGTCTAATGGTAGGGTCTCATTTTTAGCAGAATGAACTGACCGATTGTTACTATTTTGGGGGGCATATGCCTTTCTTGATAGCTTGATGTTGCACTTTTAGTGATGTTAGGTTGAATAAATTTATGTTTTCTTTTAATTGTTTCTTTTTTTTTTTTTTTAAAGTGTTCACCGGAGGGGTTAGATCATAGGATATTTTTATAGAGACGGTCGATATGTACACGGCGGTACAAAATATGTCTGTTTGTCTATTGTTTACCTTTTTTTTATTTTTTTATTTAAAGTCTTTATACACATTGACAATTTAAATCTCAGTACATTAGTTAGTGATCTTTATGATGATTATATAGTTTATTAGTTAGTGATATTTCAGTACAGTGTAATTTTATTTTGTTTGTTAGTTAGTGATAGTTCTATTGAGTTTAATATTATTTATTTGTTAAATAATGGTTTTAAAGTAGATTAAAGAGTTATTGTCCAGTGTTCTTTTTTTGTATTACTTTAGTGTATGTTGTCGCCTCATTGTTGGCCCTTTTAATGTTTATGTACATGTTATGGATACATAATCATATTGCTATGTGCACATATTTACCCTCTTGGCGGGGGCTGGTGATCACCTCCTCTTCCTTTGAGTCCTGAGATGGGGTGGTGCTGGAGGGTACAGCACTTTCCATCTCCTTCACTTCTCCCACATCTGGTGGGGGTGGCTCAATAGGCTGGGAGGGTCCGGTCTCCTCCTCCTCTTCCTCCTCTACCTCCACAACCTCCATGGCCTCCACCGATCGCCTTTTTCGAATGGAGGGAATAGGAACTTCTGTGATCACAGAATGTTCAGATTTTAGATAAACAACGCCAAAATCTTAAGAACATTTAATATAAAGAAACTCCAATATGGAAGGATCTATATAATTGCAGTGGCTGCCAGCTTTATGACGCATAACTCAATAAAAAATTAACAGTATGAAAAAAGACATCCCCTCTGCAGTGTCTTGATGGAGCAATATGGCGAGAGGAGACCCATGGGATGGGATTATCTCCTCAGTGTATCATAGGATGATCTACTTCTCTACATCAGAGTCAGCTACTTCTTAATCCCATCACTAACACAATAGAACAAAGGGACAAATAAACCAACACATTCATTGGGGAGTCTCAGAGCAGAGTTAACCCTTATTGCGTCTATGGATTCACACCATGCAACTTTAATGGGGAATACGAAACATGTGGCCTATAAACTTAACCAAAAATTCATGGTTTATAGTTCCCTCTAAACCAAATAGGTCAGAGTGGGGGTCTCCATAGTCCTGGGTCCATAGCCCATAGGAAGGAGGCTAGCCCTCAGGCTTCTACTGCAGACCCAGTGGTGATTTAGTTCGTCACTTGTCTGGCACAAACCCAACACATCACATCACCCAAAGAACACAATCCCCACAATGAAACATGGTGGTGTCAGCATCATGTTGTGTGGATGTTTTTCAGCAGCCGGGACTGGGAAACTGGTCAGAGGTGAGGGAAACATGGACAGGGATATTCTTGAGCAAAACCTGTACCACTCTGTGCGTGAATTGAGGTTAAGATGGAGGTTCACATTCCAGCAGGACAATGACCCCAAACACACTGCTACAGCAACACTTGAGTGGTTTAAGGGTAAACATATAAATGTATAAATGTGTTGGAATGGCCGAGTCAAAGCCCAGATCTCAATCCAATAGAAAATCTGTGGTCAGACTTAAAGATTGCTGTTCACAAGCGCAAACCATCAAATTGGAAGGAGTAGAATCAGTATTGCAAGGAGGCAAAAACGCCTGTGGTAAGATATGGCAACTGCTCATATAGACTTATTCAAAGCGACTTTGAGCTGTGATTGCCGCAAAAGGTGGCTCTACTAAGTATTGACTTTAGGGGGGTCAATAGTTGTAATGGCATACAAGGGAATTCTCCAAACTCCGAACGGAACCTCACAAATAGCTGCTAGCAGACGAATAGGAAACGCACCCAAGCGGCTTACACTCCTAGCAATCAGTCTCTAACAGCATACAGTGAATCCCCCCAAGAACGAGACGAGGCTCCGTGTTGAGGGTCAAGCAGTGAACACCCAGAGCTGTGCGTTTTATTGATCTTATATAACATTGGTACACATCAGTACCACCCACAGGGTTTTGTAAAAACAACCAATAACCACGTACAATACAGTAAAACACTCCCACACAAAATCCTCCCCTCTGCCTGTGATATAATTATGGTACAATGGGTTGATGTAATTATCACAGGCAGGAGAATAAACAATGTCCTCTGTCCTGGAGACAACTGAGGAGTAATTCAATTATCTCTCAGGACAAAGGGAAATGCCAATACACATGTGGAGACAATAGGACAGACATCACCACTCAAACATACACTGTCCCACCCATTACAGTAACATAGACATTTAACATATCCCAAAATGGAACGAATTAGCCCAGGGGTTCAAAAGTTAGTAACAGTCCTTTGTGAACAAAGGAAGCATGGCTGATGAGAGGGGCAAGAGGCTGGCAACCAGGCCCCTCCAAAACCCAGTGGCGAGGTTAGTTTCGCCACAATAGTTATGCACATTGACCTTCTCTGTTATTTTGTCCTATTAGTTGTATGCTTTACAATTAATCAATTTAAAAGAAGGTCTAAATTGTGGGCATGTTCTACAAATTAAATGAGGCAAATCCTCAAACAATCCATGTTAATTCCAGGCGGTGAGGCAACAAAAAAAAAGAACAAAGTCAAGGGGGGTGAATACTTTTGCTTAGCACTGTATACATTACAAAGTGTTGGCAAAATATACAAAAGTTATTTACGTATGTACCTGGGCATTTTTCGTCCCGGATTCTTTTAATAAACCGGGACTGTCTTCCCTTCATGTCTGACCATTTTTTTATAATGGCCAGACGGCAGTGTTTGAGACCCATTTGGCGCCACATTTCTGTTTCTCGACCCCGACCCAACATCTGCTGCAAGAGAAAAATGCAAGCATATAATCCCAATTTATAACAATAATAGTATTGAAAATAATTTACTCAAGTAAACTGCAAAAAGTATTTAATGCTTTGAGGTGGAAATATTAGATTTAGGCTGCCTGCACACGGGCGTGTTTTTTCAAAACTAAGGACCGTACAAACCCGTCCTGCCGTCTTGCAGAGTGGACAAGCGCACGACGTCATTGGTTGCTAAGACGACGTGCGCTTTCGGCCACCACCGCTGTACTGTGATACACTATCTATACAAGTGTATTACTGTACAGTGGTGGGGGCAAAAAGCGCACGGCAATGACGCCGTGAGCTCATCCACTATGCAGGATGGCAGGCCGGGTTTGTACAGTCCGCAGTTCTGAAAAAACACGCCCGTGTGCATGCAGCCTTACTGTTACAGTTGGTATTGTATTACGTTACAAGATGGGATTGTATTACGACTGTATGTGGGTGGGGTCTGAGCTATCAGATACTGTCCAGCTAAGCAGAGATGTACCTGTCTAGTGAAGTGACGGCACGGTATGGGGTGTACAGCTGGTTCGTCTCCCCGGGATGCACCCTGGGTAACTCTAAATGAACCAGCAAATACTGGCGGTCTGACAAAGAAAGCTTCTCCTGAGTCCTGACCAACAGGATACAAACTATAATCTATAGACTCTATGTGTAAGTGCAGTATATAGTGTGTGTCTGTGTGTGTGCGGTATATAGTGTGTGTGTGCGGTATATAGTGTGTGTGTGCGGTATATAGTGTGTGTGTGCGGAATATAGTACGCGGCATGACAATGGATGTGCAATGTGCATGTTAAATCTATTTCTCTGCTGTCCATACAAATATGCTACTAACATAGTGGGTGTGATGTCACAGGAATCAATTGAAAAATCAATAATATCTGGTGAGACCTTATAAAATGTGAAGTTTTGTGCACTTAAGAAAAATTAGAATCGCAGAAGGTCCCACTGGCGAATTTTTTTTATAATACTCTTTATGCATATAAAGCGATTGTTCAGACATGCAGGTGAAATATAATAAAATACACTACTTTAATGTTAGATTACTTACAGTCATCAGGAGTTCTATCTCTTACTCGTTGAACTTCGCTCCAACCATCGCATCCATCTAATTGCTAGCTGGTGCAAACCAGTTGCTGTAGGCCACGCCTTCAGAAGGCATGTGCTCTTGCGATTAATACTTTGCCGAAATTTGCCGATATAAAAAGAATGCTTGTCGATCGCAAATTCGCTTAATACTTCTGGTATGTCAGTGTCCATGTTGTGGGACTATGTGTGCGCATCTACTAAGTATTTTGTGGCTGCAAATATGACCTGGAGGTTTCTCATGTTCGCATGCCATTAAAATGAATGGGACCCGCCGCAAACCTGTGGTTCGCGAACATTTGAGCGAGTTCGAGCGATCACGTTTGCGAACCGTCCCATCAGATGTTCGTCCATCACTAGTTCCTTCACCCACAAACGCCAGGTACACAATTGTCCAGCCAGGGCACAGTTCTGGTGGATGAGGAGGTGGAGGAGGAGGAGATGGAGGAGGAGGAACCTTGTTCAGAGCAGGATGGCACCCAGACCAGTTCATGGCCATCACTAGTGCGTGGCTGGGGGGATACAGAGGACACAGACGATACTCCTCCCACAGAGGACAGCTTTTCGTTGCCTCTGGGCACCCTGGCACACATGAGTGATTACATGCTGCAGTGTCTCCGCAACGACCGCCGAGTTGCCCACATTCTAACTTGTGCTGATTACTGTGTGGTCACGCTGCTGGCCGAAATGTGGAAAAGCTTTGTCAGCACGCCACAACAACCAGCACCACCAGCTGATATGGAACGTCTTAGCAGGAGGCAGCATTTCACCAACATGGTGGAGCAGTATGTGTGCACACGCCTACATGTACTGAATGACGGGTCTGCCCCCTTCAACTTCTGGGTCTCCAAATTGGGCACATGGCCTGAGCTTGCCCTTTACGCCTTGGAGGTGCTGGCCTGCCTAGCAGCCAGTGTATTATCTGAACGTGTGTTTAGCACGGCAGGGGGCGTTATCACAGACAAATGCAGCCGCCTGTCCACAGCCAATGTGAACAAGCTCACGTTCATTAAAATGAGCAAGGCATGGATCCCACAGGACTTGTCCTTACCTTGTGGAGAATAGACATGTATACCGGCCTTAACCAGCCATTGTTATACTACAGTGCAACTGCTCATTCTTGTATTTTGGATATTTCACACTCTTTTGGAGTGTACCCTAATTTAAAAAAAAATTAAAACCAAAAACCAGTGTTGGCTACCTCGTCCTCCTCCACCGCTGCTTCCACCTACACCGCTATGTCCACCGCCTCCTCAACCTCCTACTCCATATGGACCTCCACCTCATAAATCAATTTTTTTTTTTATTTCTACATATTTTATTTTATGTCATTTCACTACTTTGTCTGTTACATTTTAAGTCTAAATTCAGCAATTTTTGGGTGTGATATACCACTGCTATACCTAGTAGACAGGTAAAAAAAAAATCACAAATTTGTCTGTTATATTTTTGGGTGAAATTAACCAATTTTTGGCTGTAATATACCCCTCCTCTACCTAGTTGACAGCTTAATACATTTCACAAATTTTTCTTTTACATTTTCGAGTGACATTAAACAATTTTTTTCTGTCATAGACCTCTGCTCTACCTAGTAGACAGGTTAATAAATTTCACTAATTTTTCATTCGATCCTTCTGCTTTAATAATTTGTCCCACATTTCCGCTTCATCCCATTGCAGCCATTGACCTCCCTTGGATGAGGTCTCCCTTTCTCACTCTCCCTCTCCTGCGTGGAACCCTGATTCGCCAATAACGGTGATCAACATGGTAGGCTCAGAAAAAAACATTGAAAGTTGATAGAGAAAATATCCAAATGGATGGTGGACGTGACTGGGGCACCTCTGCATAGGTGACAGGAACATAAATTTTAAAAAATCGTCTGTTACATTGTCAGGTTACATTTTACAAATTTTGCCGGATAGAAACCCCTGCTCTGCATAGGTGACAGGGAATAACATTTCTGAAATTCTTTAATTGACGCGCACCACCTCATTTCATTCAATGCTTAAACTTTAACAAGTTGTCACACATTTGCACTTCAATAATTTGTCCCACATTTGCGCTTCAATAATTTTTCCCACATTTCCACTCTATCATATTTAATTTGAAACAATTAACCTCCCTTGGATGTGGTCTCTCTTTGTCACGCTCCCTCTCTGGCGTGGAACCCTGATTCGCCGATAAACGTGATCAACATTGTAGGCTCGGAAAAGAACATCGAAAGTTGATAGAGAAGATATCCAAATGGATGGTGAATGTCACGGGGGCACCTCTGCATAGGTGACAGGAAAATAAATTTCAAAATGTCGTCTGTTATGTTGTCAGGTAACATTTTACAAATTTTGCCGGATAGAAACCCCTGCTTTGCATAGGTGACAGGGAATAAAATTTCTGAAATTCTTCTTTAATTGATGCGCGCCACTTCCTTTCATTCAATGCTTAAACTTTAACAAGTTGTCCCACATTTGCTTTTCAAAAATTTGTCCCACATTTGCACTTCTATAACTTTTACCACATTTCCACTCTATCATATTTAATTTGAAACAATTAACCTCCCTTGGATGAGGTCTCTCTTTCTCACGCTCCCTCTCTGGCGTGGAACCCTGATTCGCCGATAACCGTGATCAACATGGTAGGCTCAGAAAAGAACATCGAAAGTTGATAGAGAAGATATCCAAATGGAGGGTGGACGTCACGGGGGCATCTCTGCATAGGTGACAGGAACATAAATTTCAAAAAATCGTCTGTTACATTGTCAGGTGACATTTTACAAATTTTGCAGGATAGAAACCCCTGCTCTCCATAGGTGACAGGGAATACAATTTCAGAAATTCTTCTTTAATTGATGTGTGCCCCCTCCTTTCATTCAATGCTTAAACTTTAACAAGTTGTCCCACATTTGCGCTTCAATAATTTTTCCACATTTCCACTCTTTCATATTTAATTTGAAACAATTAACCTCCCTTGGATGTGGTCTCTCTTTCTCACGCTCCCTCTCCTGCGTGGAACCCTAAATTAGCCGATAACCGTGATCAACATGGTAGGCTCAGAAAAGAACATCGAAAGTTGATAGAGAAGATATCCAAATGGATGGTGGACGTCACAGGGACATGCGATCAGGCAGAAGTTATCTAAAGTCAACAAAGTGGCAGCAGGGCCTCTCCTGGCTAACGTTTCCAAATCCTAAATACCCCAGTGACATTCCCTATAATTTTTTATTAATCATTCCAATAACAGGGCATCTTAAGAGTCCTGTATTGCTATTTTTCGTCACTACCTCCCCGAGTCGGGAGTGGGTAATTGCCGCGCGCCCCCTCCTTTCCTTCATTTCTTCCGTTTTAATAGCTTCTCCCACATTTCCGCTCGATCACAATTAAATTTCATGCATTGATCTCTCTTGGATGTGGTCTCTCTTTTTCACGCTCCCTCTCCGGGGTGCAACATAGTAGGGCAGTATGTTTGCACACGCCTACACGATCTGACTGATGGTTCTGCCCCCTGCAACTTCTGGGTCTCCAAATTTGGCACATGGCCTGAGCTTGCCCTTTACATCTTGGAGGTGCTGGCCTGCCCTGCATCCAGTGTATTGTCTGAATGTGTGTTTTTTGTGAAGTTCGGCCGAACCCATCAAACCCGAACATCCAGGTGTCCGCTCAACTCTATTTGCAACCAAGTATTAAAAAGTGAAAGTTTGATTTATAATTATTATTCTGTCCCATTACTTTTGGTCCCTTAACAAGTGGGAGGCACATATGCAAACTGTTGTAACTCCTACACCGTTCACCTGATTTGGATGTAAATACCCTCAAATTAAAGATGACAGTCTGCAGTTAAAGCACATCTTGTTAGTTTCATTTAAAATTCATTGTGGTGGTGTATAGAGCCAAAAATGTTAGAATTGTGTCAATGTCGCAATATTTATGGACCTGACTGTACAATAGAATATTTCTGTGTGCTGCTGGGACTGGGGTGTACTTCCTATTGCTATGTCTGTACAGCAATTATTCACTGATGACTGAGTTATTGATATTATCTGAGGGGCTCTTGTCTCTATGGAAACACAGGTGGGCAGGGATGTCATGTGACTGCTCCTCTGAACATGCTTGCTGCAATGCATGCTGGGATATTTACATTTACTTTGTATCTGCTCCTCCCACACAGCCTGTCTGAGGGAGCTCCTCTAGGGAAGGCATGTCATGGTGAACAGTAGGGGTGAGTGAATCGACTTCTGTTGAAACATCCAAAGTCGATTCGCATAAAACTTTGTTTTAATACTGTAAGTGAGCGCTCCGTACAGTATTATAATGTATTGGCTCCGATGAGCCAAAGTTATTTTTACAGGAAATGTTTTTTTTACAGTATAAATCAATTTCTGAAGTTATTATGTGAAGTCTCACAAGACTTTGCGAAGTAATAACTTCGGCTCATCACAGCCAATACATTCTAATATTGTACGGAGTGCTCACTCCATACAGTATTGAAACAAAGTTTTATGAGAATCGACTTCGGATGTTTAATCCGAAGTCGATTCGCTCATCCCTAGTGAACAGTTTAGAAAAATTATATATAGCCAGTACATGTCACATGATATAAATACTTCATGATTTTGGCTATTGTCTAGGGCACTTTGGATTTTTGATACTTAGGGTGGCCAACCCCTTTAATTTATATTAATTCAAACAGCTATTTTACTATTGTTTTTGAACATAAAATTTTTCCAGCTACATCAATGACTATGAGGTATAAATGCCAAAATAACAGGTTACCTTTATTCTAGGGGTTAGTACATTTATAGCGATAACATATAAATAGATGATAGATCTATAGATCGATCAATAGATAGATATTTTCTTTACTACTTTTAAAGTTTTTGAACATAAAATCACTTGGTACCATTTGCTAACTTTTTATTCCATTTTTATAAATAACTTTTGAATGGGAAAACAATAATTTGTGTCAGTTTTCTCTTTTATTACTTATTTTTTAATAATATATTTGAATTTTTTATTTTAAATGTTTTTATCTTTTTAATTCCCACAGGAGAACTTGATATATAATACACTGGTATAATACACTACAATAGTTCTGTATTGCATAGCATATTATGTAGTCTGAGTCTGATAGGACTCCTTTTTCACCCTGCCTACGGAAGAGTTTAATGGGTGTACAAAGATGGTAAATGTTGGGGCCTGGCATTGCCAATATGTGATTGCATTGCGGAGTGCTACTGGGGGGGAGGGGACTGAGAATGATGCCTCTATCAAAATCATTAGATTCTGTGTTAGCTATTGACTGGAGCATCTAAGTAGTTAAATGAGCTAGCTATGATCCTATCCATTGCAGCAGTCTGTCAGATATATGTTACAGCTGACACTTCCTGCTTCTGCGCTTCTGCGCCTATGCCATTGTGATGCAGCAATAGTGCGGTATTTCATGTTAAGGCCCATTTAGCCAGGACATAACAGTTTAACACAGGGCAGGAAGGGGTTAAAATCTGTTTACCCATTGAAATGACCCAACAGGATAAATTATTTTTTCAAGAGAACAGTTAGTAGAACAACAGCTTGACTGGATTGGCACTGGCTAAACTAGGATACAGAGTATGGTCTTTGTAGCAGGTTGCTCCCCAGGTTTCTGTGCGCAGTGTAATCTTCATTTAGTGGTCATTGCACTATAAATTCTTACCAAAGTGAAATGGCAAATGGCAAAAATTATATGAAGCAGTTCCTTATCCAAGGTTCAACAGCCAATAGTGTATGTCATATCCAGGTAGAAAGAAAAGGAATGAAGCCTGTCACCCACCATGAAATGCAGTACAATCTGTACACAGTGAGGGGTTGTGTCTGGCAATGCAGGTATTTTCCTCCCAGCATGTGTGGCTGGGCTGGTTTCCAGCCAAGTGAGGTCAAATACCGGCAGCACCTGGCTGTCCTTAAATAGGCAGCTGAGCTCAGCAGAGAGATCCTGTTTTTGGGATCTGAGGCTTTTTACCATGCTGAAGAGCTGAGAGCCGCACGCTGGGGAAACAGGCCCCCTAAAGCCTGCTGTGGACTACTGGAGGCAGAACTGCCAGCAAGGTGACTTGTGTTATATTAACTTTCCATTGTGTGTGAATTAACACCAAGACTGCAAAGATACGTGCTGTTTTGTGCAATTGCCTCGTGTGAATAAATACTGAAATTTTGAGTTAAGAACTTGTATTTTGCCTCTGTATTGCACCCGCTTAGCCTGTCTACCAGAGCGAAACCCCACAATATATATATCGTAAATACTATACAATAATTCTACACATATTGAGCCTAGAAAGAGTAAAAAATTCAAAGAACAACTTAAATATTTTGCTGAATCTTTTCTAAATCAGTTTACTCAGCTCTTCCTGCTCTATATCATGCTACCTAGAGATTACATTTTCAATGTGACAAATTTGTTTAACTGTACAGGGAGTGCAGAATTATTAGGCAAGTTGTATTTTTGAGGATTAATTTTATTATTGAACAACAACCATGTTCTCAATGAACCCAAAAAACTCATTAATATCAAAGCTGAATATTTTTGGAAGTAGTTTTTAGTTTGTTTTTAGTTTTAGCTATTTTAGGGGGATATCTGTGTGTGCAGGTGACTATTACTGTGCATAATTATTAGGCAACTTAACAAAAAACAAATATATACCCATTTCAATTATTTATTTTTACCAGTGAAACCAATATAACATCTCAACATTCAGAAATATACATTTCTGACATTCAAAAACAAAACAAAAACAAATCAGTGACCAATATAGCCACCTTTCTTTGCAAGGACACTCAAAAGCCTGCCATCCATGGATTCTGTCAGTGTTTTGATCTGTTCACCATCAACATTGCGTGCAGCAGCAACCACAGCCTCCCAGACACTGTTCAGAGAGGTGTACTGTTTTCCCTCCTTGTAAATCTCACATTTGATGATGGACCACAGGTTCTCAATGGGGTTCAGATCAGGTGAACAAGGAGGCCATGTCATTAGATTTTCTTCTTTTATACCCTTTCTTGCCAGCCACGCTGTGGAGTACTTGGACGCGTGTGATGGAGCATTGTCCTGCATGAAAATCATGTTTTTCTTGAAGGATGCAGACTTCTTCCTGTACCACTGCTTGAAGAAGGTGTCTTCCAGAAACTGGCAGTAGGACTGGGAGTTGAG
This sequence comes from Bufo bufo, assembly GCF_905171765.1. Lineage (NCBI taxonomy): Eukaryota > Metazoa > Chordata > Amphibia > Anura > Bufonidae > Bufo > Bufo bufo. The sequence continues at coordinate 408,537,043 of NC_053390.1, read as the reverse complement.
CTTGACTCCATCCTCAACCTGAAAAGGCCCCACAAGCTCATCTTTGATGATACCAGCCCAAACCAGTACTCCACCTCCACCTTGCTGGCGTCTGAGTCGGACTGGAGCTCTCTGCCCTTTACCAATCCAGCCACGGGCCCATCCATCTGGCCCATCAAGACTCACTCTCATTTCATCAGTCCATAAAACCTTAGAAAAATCAGTCTTGAGATATTTCTTGGCCCAGTCTTGACGTTTCAGCTTGTGTGTCTTGTTCAGTGGTGGTCGTCTTTCAGCCTTTCTTACCTTGGCCATGTCTCTGAGTATTGCACACCTTGCGCTTTTGGGCACTCCAGTGATGTTGCAGCTCTGAAATATGGCCAAACTGGTGGCAAGTGGCATCTTGGCAGCTGCACGCTTGACTTTTCTCAGTTCATGGGCAGTTATTTTGCGCCTTGGTTTTTCCACACGCTTCTTGCGACCCTGTTGACTATTTTGAATGAAACGCTTGATTGTTCCATGATCACGCTTCAGAAGCTTTGCAATTTTAAGAGTGCTGCATCCCTCTGCAAGATATCTCACTATTTTTGACTTTTCTGAGCCTGTCAAGTCCTTCTTTTGACCCATTTTGCCAAAGGAAAGGAAGTTGCCTAATAATTATGCACACCTAATATAGGGTGTTGATGTCATTAGACCACACCCCTTCTCATTACAGAGATGCACATCACCTAATATGCTTAATTGGTAGTAGGCTTTCGAGCCTATACAGCTTGGAGTAAGACAACATGCATAAAGAGGATGATGTGGTCAAAATACTCATTTGCCTAATAATTCTGCACTCCCTGTATATCCCCAACTATGTGAAATAATTAGTAGCACAATTTGTAGTACTTCTTTGTAGTAGAGAATTTTACAAAATATATAAACATGTTTTATTTGAAATATTCATTTTTAACTTTGACAATTTCTCCAATTTTAGCACAAATTCTACACATAGCTTTTTATCCTTTCAAGTGTTTTCTGAAAAAATTAACCGCACGTACAACTCCTTTGTAAGTGCAGACATTGTAATGATATCATTTCAAACACAGAACACAATTACTACTTTTCTGCCACCTCTGAAATATGTAAAAATATCCTAGATACACAGCATGAATTTAAAGTCAGTGTATATTTTACATGTATATTTCTAAGAGAAAATACTGGAGAGCTCATTTGTAGGGCTTTGAATAGAAATCTAAATGATTTAAATGGTTTAATATTTTAATCTGAATAGAACTTTTACCAGGTGAGTCATAAATTTTTCTGCTTTTAATTCTTACTTATGATAATACAATTTATATTGTGTATTAACAATACATAATGCACACATACATATGTCTATATAATAGGTAAAAGACCTTCAATTAACAATCATTTCTGAATTATTGAGATAATTTTATGTTACAATTTCACTTACTTTTAGAGAACACCTACTTAGTCAGTGAATCAAACATCAAACATTTATATAAAGGAAAAGAATGAAAGCATTTTACATTATGATTACCTTTTACCTTTTTAAAAAATGAACTTTTTTATACTTGCTATGGAACATTCACATAGGATCACTCCTGACAAAGCAAGAACCCTGTGTTATGCCTAGTGCGAGACTGGGGAGGCTGGCTCATAACTCTATGATTCTCTATTTGGCTGATTTGAAACTTCCTTTTAAGCTCCACATCTCTTTCCCTGCAATAGGAATAAAACAATGGGGCAAATTCATTAATGTCAAGGGCATACATAGAAATCATTGGACCCCATATCAAGAATCTGAATTGGGCCCCAATTCCCCATCCCCAGCCTATCTCACTACTCTTCCCTTTCCCCTCCCATACCCTACCCTGCCCCACCCCCTTTTTACAGTAAAAAGAAAAAAAAACATAAATAACCTAATTATACTGCTGGAGGGTGCACCAAATTTAAGCAGAGGTGCATGCCTCTCATAGATTTGGCGTATCCTCACCTAGCCATGTGACAGTCCAAATTCTGTCTTTATTCATGTGAGAAAACTGACATGAATAAAGTTGTGTGCTGGGCCCCTATGCCATCCGTCCCTGCCCTCATCATTCCCTCTTTTCTTGCCCCTTCAGAAAAGTGGCATGAGGGGGTAATAGTCACAAATTGTGCTACAAAAAAAGCATGAAACACAATAGGTGACTTTTTGGCATATATTCTGTAGCATAGTAAATGTCCCCCATACTTTCTATCCCCCCCCCCCCCCCATGAACTGCGCCTGCTGCTGTTATTATATGATGTGCAGAAGGTGAGTTAGAGGGTGTATGGCACAAAGTCTAATGCCATCCTCCACTATCTACAGCCTCCAGGACCCCAGTCCCCATGAACTTTTGTTTTGAAACTTGAGAGCTGACTTTCTGCTGAAAACAGACTTGGAAATGCTGCTGTAGTCTGGAGCTATGGTCGAGCACAGCGGTCAGGATCTGGGATACAAATCAGGTTTGGTCATCAGGTCAGGGCGAGTGCTTAAAGAAGAGTGATGTGACAGTCTTCAGATCATCCCATGTGGCTCACTAAAGTTTCTTTGACTGGTGATAGGCTAGCCAGTCAGCAGCAGGCTCAGCTAGCACTGCTAATGTTGATTGGCCAGCATCCAGCAGGGAGCAGAGAAACAGAGTGCTCATTGGGACTTGGGTGGGGACTGCTCTGGATCTACTGTCTGTCACTAAAGGGCTGGGTAAGGAGAAGGGGAGAGCGTAGGAGTAGCAGAGAAAAGGAGCCAGAAGGTGGGTCCTGTCTGGGAGCCAAGGTATTAAGTGTAATTAGTGGGCAGGGCCATTCGTCTCCTTTCCTGATGGGCTCCATAGAAGTTGCGTGGCCTGTCTCTATTGGAGGTATGCCACTGATCAATGTTTTACGTCAGTTTTATGATCTCAGATTATAATGCATGCCATATTTGTGCTATGATTTGCAACTATATGCAGTTCTCAAAAGTTTACGAAAGTGGACAGAGTTTAGCGTGAGTGGGCATGAATTCCCTTGGGCTGCCAGATTCATAATAATTTATATCTGAAAGTGGCATTAATTATAGTCCAAATATACACCAGCTCACAGCTGGTGTATATTCGATTTTCTGGTGTATGGTCTACCAGAAAATGTAGCAAATATATTAAGAGGCCCATGTCTCTTCAAAAAACTTGGCACATTTTTCTCCGATAGACTTTTTTCTAAGACTAGCATATGAATCTGCCCCAGTGTATACATATTTCTTGGATTGTTCTTTTAAGGCACAAAATACGCTTTTTTGCTATGTTGCAAAGGTTACACTCTAAATTGAAAAAAGCATCCAGAGTTCCAGATAAATTGAATGTCACATGTTAAGTAAAAAAGCCTATTGACCAATATGCATAGGTTAACCCCTTAGTGACCACCCATACATGTTTTTGCTGGGCCGCTGCATTTTTACGGCGGCCCAGTCTAAGCGCTGCATGGCTCCCCCATGCAGCGGAGAGCTGGGACATGGCACTCCTTATTTTTTTATCCTTTTTTATTTTTTTATTTTTTTTTGTTATGAAGAGGAAACAAAACAGGCTGGTTGTGAGAGCTCCATTTATATAAGCAGGCATGTAACGCGAGAGTGTGTTTGTATAAGTGTGTGACTTAGATTAAGTTAGGGAGTATCTGAGAGCTAAATTATTTGTGTGCATTGCTGAGTGGCTGTATTTGACTTTATTATACACTGTGACTGCCTTTGGTTTGCACTGTGACACTGTTGCCACACTTGCGGTTGCCCGCGGCAACGTGTTACTGTGTGAGCATGCGGTGGCAGTGTCTCGGCCTTCTGAGTGATTGCCGTGGCCACGCATGCTGTTGCCGGTAGTAACGTGGTGTTTGGTATGCTTGTGTGTGCACTTCCCCTTTAAGTGGCTTCCTTCCTCTGTCTGGTGTTGGAAGAGTTAACCCCCTTCCTAGTGTTTTTTGAACACTGGGTTTATGTGTGTGTGGGTGTGGCTGCTTGGGCTATTTAGCCTCTGCTTGATGCCTGAAGCTCAGGGTTCCTCCAGCCTTGGTGCATGCTGGTGGTTCACTGTTCCTGCCTATTACCATCTGTCCAGTGAGGGCCACCCTTGTGGTCATTGATGTTATTATGGTGTCTCTTTCCCTTCTTATATTTTGGTTTGTGTGGGTTATGTTCAGGGTGTTGTATGTCTTGTGTGGTGTTACATGGATGGTGATGTTTGGTGTCCAGCATGTTTGCTAGACATTCCCCTGTCTCACGTTTATTGCAGCTATGGCTGTCCTGGGTTCCTGTGTGGTTGTGGTTTGTGCTGTGTCCTTAATGTTGGTGTGGACAGCAGCACTTGTGCACGGGTTCCAGTCAGTGTATCTGTGGCAGGTAAGTGTGTTATGGGTTTCGCTTCCCTGACAACTCCATATGCTGTATGTGTTCCCCTCTCCTTGCAGCCTAGCCTCAGATAGGGACTCCTGTTCCTCCATGACTGGGATAAACAGGTCGTCTCTTTCCTGCTCCTTGGTGAGGGATTTCCAGGGCTACTCAGGGTCTCTAGGAATCCAGAGTATGAGCCGTCCTACCATTGGGGTCTGCTCATACGGTGAGGAGTCAGGGAGAGGATTAGGGACGCTGTAGGAGGTGACCTGCTCCCTTATTACTCCTTTTAGCCAGGCTGATCCCCTTTCACCCATTGACACCGCACGGTGGGAGGTTTCCCCACTCCCCACCGTGACAGTATGACCACAAAGGCTCCTTGCTTGGTGCCTTCGGAAGAGGGCCCAGCATGTGTCGCCTGCCATTTTCTGGCGCAGATGCTTATCCTCCGGAGGGAGGGTGAAAGGTGGGAATCTGTTAACAGTGCAGTTCCCTGTGACAGTTGGTTGCAGTTGGTGTGAACCGTCACTGGTGTTTGCATTTCTCCTCGTCCATTTCTCAGTGGTTCAGGTGCTTGTGTTGTGTGCTGGCTGTGTGCTGGTTGGGGATGCATGCTGGCAGCGACCTGGTGTTAACCGTGTCTGAGGTGGACGCAGCGTTCAGTGCGGTTTCTCTGGGCTGTTTGGTGGCTGGTGCCCTGGTTCCTGTGTGTTGCTCAAGGGGCTGGCAGCAGTCTTAGAGAGACATCCTTGCTCTGATGCTCCTTGGTGTATGCTGGTGGTTCACTGTTCCTGACTTTTACCATCTGTCCAGTGAGGGCCACCCTTGTGGTCATTGATGTTATTATGGTGTCTCTTTCCCTTCTTACCTTTTGGTTTGTGTGGGTTATGTTCAGGGTGTTGTATGTCTTGTGTGGTGTTACATGGCTGGTGATGTTTGGTGTCCAGCATGTTTGCTAGACATTCCTCTGTCTCACATTTATTGCAGCTATGGCTGTTGTCACGGCTGAGGATGGGGAAAACCCTCAGTCGTGCGATGCCCGATGATGTTATGGCTGCTCGGCCAGGACAACAGGATTAGGGAGCAGGTCACCTCCTACAGCGTCCCTAACCTGACCCTAACTCCTAGCTGCACGGGCCGATCTTTAAGGTAGGAGGACCCGTGCGCAGGAACCTCGGATCCCTGTCTCACCTTCCGGCAGGTCCCTGGACTAGGAGTCAAGATAAGACAACCTGTTCCTTCTGAATACGGAGGAACAGGGGTCTCAATGGCCAAGCTGCAAGGAACAAGGGAACTAAAACAGACTTACGGATATGGCAGGCGAACTAAATAGTTCCACCTACCTGCCACAGCCTTGCTGACTGGATCCCTGTGCACACAGGAATCCAGATCCATAAGCTGCACAAAACAACATAGGAAAGGAAAACATCAAATAGACATCACACATAAACTTGACATAAACTTAAATGTGACATAATGTTTATCACCATAAGGGTGGCTCTCACTGGCAGGTAAAATACAACAGGAGGCTGCTTCAGCTAAGCATGGCTGAAGCAACCTCCAAACCTGGGATAACAGTGAGGCTATATAGGCCAAGAAGCCACACCCAACAGTCGGACACACCCAGTGACTCACAGACACACTGGGAAGGGAGTTAACCCTTCCAGCACCAGGGAAGGGAAACATAAATTAAAAGGGAAAGTGTCCAACTCAGAAACACACTGTGGCTGTTGCCGCAGGCAACGACATGGGTGGCAACCATGTCCTGGGAGTCAGCCTGAAGGCCGGGACACTGCCACCACATGTACACACTACAACCAAACGTTGCCACGGGCAACCACAGTCAAGGGAAGATGTCAGTGCACACCAAACATAAAACAGAGTGCACACAGACATACAAAAGTGCATACATACACGCACACAACTCCAAGGAAACCGCAAATATAGCTGTTGTCCGCGGCAACCGCACTTGAGGCAAACAACATTATGCCTCCAGCTGCGGTTGACACTACAACCCAAACCGCGGGCAACTGTATGCGGCTCCCAAGGAGTCACGGCCATAAACATGGTCGTGACAGCTGTCCTGGGTTCCTGTGTGGTTGTGGTTTGTGCTGTGTCCTTAATGTTGGTGTGGACAGCAGCACTTGTGCACGGGTTCCAGTCAGTGTGTCTGTGGCAGGTAAGTGTGTTATGGGTTTTGATTACCTGCCAACTTCATATGCTGTATGTGTTCCCCTCTCCTTGCAGCCTGGCCTCAGATAGAGACTCCTGTTCCTCCATGACTGGGATGAACAGGTCGTCTCTTCCCTGCTCCTTGGTGAGGGATTTCCATGGCGACTCAGGGTCTCTAGGAATCCAGAGTATGAGCCGTCCTACCATCGGGGTCTGCTCATACGGTGAGGAGTCAGGGAGAGGATTAGGGATGCTATAGCAGGTGACCTGCTCCTTTATTACTATTTTTGGCCAGGCTGATCCCCTTTTACCTATTGACACCGCACGGTGGGGGGGGTTTTCCCCACTCCCCACTGTGACAGTGACTTGCTTCTGCTGCAAGGTTCATTGCAAAGCAGCTGAGAATATACTGTGATAAAAAAAAAATCTCTTCTCCAGGGTGTGTAATTAGGGTGTGGCTGTCTAATTAGAAGAAGGTAAAAAGCCAGCCTTGAGGGCAGCCCAGTCCTTTGAATCCAGAGGAAGCAAAACAGGCTGGTTTTGAGAGATCCATTTATATAAGCAGGCATATAACGCGATTTTGCGAGTTGTGTGTTTGATTTAAGTGTGTGTTTGTATAAGTGTGCGACTTTAGTTTAAGTTACTTAAGATTCAGGGACTTTAGTGGGGGACTGCAGTAAATCAGTTTCTTATTACTACATTATATTGTATTTTTCGCTTTCTTTGTGTAATCCCCATCTAGTATGTGTTCCATTATTGACAGCGCAGTCCAGTGCACATGTTGTCTGATGTATGCAGTCCTAGAACAGCCGTTTGAGGGTGTATATCATTGTTCAAAATGTGAGCAAATTACCCATTTGGAATCGCAAATTGAGTATCCAAACAGGCGAGTTTCAACACTGAGAGGCGTTAACAATTTGGAAAACAGTTTGCTGCTCACTGAGCAAGCACTCTACGGGGTAGATCAGGGTGAAAGTGAGGAGGCTGAGGAAAGTGAGGTAGCTAGCTGGGTAATAGTGTTGAGCGCGAATATTCGATTAACGAATTTTTATCTCGAATATCGCAACTTCGAGATTTCGCGAATATTTTGAATATAGTTCTATATATTTGCGAAATCGAATCTTCTTTTTTTTTTGTTTTTTTTTTCCATCTGAAAATATATGATTCCTCCCTGCTTCTTGCTTGTGGGTCAATGAGCCATTGGCCCACAAGCAACTGAATTGAAGCTGGAAGGAATCACGTTTTCAGATGGACCAAATATGACGAATATTCGAAATAAAGAATATATTGCTGTATATTCGATTTTAGAATATTTGTCTTATTCTAATCTAAACCAATAATCTCGGTTATAATTTTCGAGTTCATGAATATTACAACAGAAAAATCGTAATGGTTACTACGTGTGCCCGACCGCATGACAAAATCGTTATTTAATCAACTTCAGCATACACCTCCCCGACAAGCGTCCCCGTCACCATGGGAACGACGGTGGGTTACAAAATACCATCGGATCTGAGTTTTCCCTGAGATTGTAAAAACTCAGATCCAATGGTATATTCTAACCCACAGGCGTTCCCATGGTTACGGGGACGCTTGTCGGGGAGCAGTAAGCCAAAGTGGAATATTATTGCTCTAACTTCGTCTTTTAGAATATTCATAATATTGCTCTAACTTCGTCTTTTAGAATATTACAAATATTCTAAAATACGAAGTTAGAACAGATATAAATTGTAATTTATCTAATATACTGCTATAGTAATTTTTTTAATAGTGTACATATTTTCCAAAACTGAAGTTCAGAAGAGGCAAAAAAAATTAGAGGAAAAAAAAAAGGATTATAGCACTATATTAGCTAAATTACAATCTATATGTGTATTTTACGAAAATTCGTAATATTGCTCTAACTTCGTCTTTTAGAATATTACGAATATTCTAAAAGATGAAGTTAGAGCAATATTAAGAATATGCCTAGCCATAGTCAATTAGTCGAACGTTGCCTTATACTGTCAAAAGAACAATCGCAATACGCGATTAATTAAATCGCATATTATTCGCGATAAATGGAATAATGACGAATATTCGATTTCGACGAATATAAGACGAATATTCAATCGAATATTCGTGAAATATTGCGAAATCGAATATGGCACCTCCCGCTCATCACTACTGGGTAACAGTTAGAAAGCGAGGTTGATGGAAGAGTGCCAGGGAGGCTAGCCCTGATCTAACACACCCCAACAAGTTTGCAAGGTTGGCAGATGAGGGGGATGTCGGTTCAGGGACAGCAGTGCTGCAGCCGGACACTTCCTCTGCCAGTCAGGGAACTGTCAGCTCCAGTAAGCAGGGGATCAGGAGAGCAGGGCTGGGCAGACAGGTGCTGGTAGTGGGAGACTCATTTATTAAAAGTTACAGATAGGGCAATCTGTCACAAAGACCGTGATCGCCGAACAGTGTGTTGTCCTCCTGGAGCTAGAGTTCGACACATCGCGTATCGGGTTGACAGATTACTGGGAGGGGCTGGAGAAGATCGAGTGGTTATGGTCCATATCGGAACCAATGACAAAGTTAGAGGAAGGTGGAGAGTCCTTAAAAATTATTTTAGGAATTTAGGTCAAAAGCTTAGGGCAATGACCTCAAAGGTAGTGTTTTTTTGAAATACTGCCTGTACCACGAGCCACGCAAGAAAGGCAGCGGGAGTTTAGGGAGGTTAAAAAGTGGCTCAAGAACTGGTGTAGGAAGGAGGGGTTTGGGTTCCTGGAGAACTGGGCCGACTTCTTTATCAGCTACAGGCTCTATCGTAGGGATGGGCTGCACCTCAATGGGGAAGGCAGCTGTGTTTGGGGGAAAGATGGCTAGAAGGTTGGAGGAGTGTTTAAACTAGGGACTGGGGGGGGAGGGTAATTACGTTATAGGATGGGAAGATGGTGCAGATAGAGACCGGGGACAAGGTAGTGGGACTGGGGGAGGAATGGAAGGAGGGACTAGAACTGTTCAGAAGGAAAGGTGTAGGGTAAAAAAAATACATAAACCTCTTAATTGTATGTATACTAATAAAACTGGGGAACTGGAATTAGTGATGTGTGAGGAGAACTATGACATAGTGGGAATAGCTGAGACATGGCTGGATGATAACTATGACGGGGCAGTTAATGTACAAGGTTTCAGTCAGTTTAGAAAGGATCGTCAAAACCTGAGAGAGGGAGGGGTCTGCCTTTATGTAAAGTCCTGTCTAAAGCCCACAGTCCGAGAAGATATAAGGGAGGGACATGAACATGTGGAGTCGCTGTGGGTAGAAATACATGGGGGCCAAAATAATAATAAATTAGTAATAGGAGTTTATTATAAACCATCTAACATACCAGAGTCCACATAAAATCTACTACTAGATGAAATAGACAAGGCGGCAAAGCATAATGAGGTGGTTATTATGGGGGACTTCAACTACCCAGATATAGACTGGGAAACTGAAACCTGTACATCTCATAAAGGAAACAGGTTCTTGGCAATAACCAAAGACAATTACCTTTCCCAACTGGTTCAGAACCTGACTAGAGGGACGGCCTTACTGGACTTAGTATTAACCAATAGACCTGACAGAACAAGAGATGTGCAGGTGAACACCTGGGAAATAGTGACCATAAAGTAATAACCTTCCAATTATCCTTCAGAAGAGTATTTCTACAGGGAGGAACAAAAATACCAAACTTCAAAAATGCAAAATTTAGCCAACTAAGAGAGGCCATAGGCGTAAATAACTGGGACAAAGTCCTCAAAAATAAAAATACCCCCACAAAATGGGATATTTTTAAAAGCATCCTAAAATCTAATTGTGAGAGGTACATACCTTATGGGAATAAAAGGTTAAAGAACAAAAAGAAACCAATGTGGATAAATAGAACTGTAAAGAAAGCAATAAATGGCAAAAAGAAAGCATTTAAATCACTAAAAAAGGAGGGTAGCGCGGAAGCACTGAAAAACTATAAGGAAAAAAATTGAATATGTAAAAAACTAATAAAAGCCGCCAAACTATAAACCAAGAGATTAATTGCCAAAGAGAGCAAAACTAACCCTAAAATGTTCTTCAATTATATAAATGGTAAAAAGTATAAATCTGAAGGTGTCGGCCCGCTACAGAGCAATGAGGGGGAAGTTGCAGAGAGCGATGAGGAGAAAGCAAAGCCAGTATTCACTGAGGAAAATAAACTGTCAGATAAAATGCAGTATGTAAAAGTTAATTCCCCATTAAAAGTGCCCTGTCTGACCCAGGAAGAAGTACAACAGTGACTTAAAAAGATTAAAATAGACAAATTGCCAGGACCAGATTGCATACACCCCCGTATCCTAAGAGAATTAAGTAATGTCATAGCCAGACCCTTATTTCTGATATTTTCAGACTCTATACTGACAGGGAGTGTTCCACAGGATTGGCACATAGCAAATGTGGTGCCAATATTCAAAAAGTTTGCAAAAACCCTTGAAATTATAGGCCGGTAAATTTAACATCTGTAGTGGGTAAACTGTTTAACCGCCTCCGGACCGCCGAACGCAGCGACGCGTCCTGGAGGCGGTCGATTCATTCCTCCTGGACGCATATACGAGTCCTCTCGCGAGACGCGAGATTTCGGTCACAGCCGGCCCGCGCATGCGCATCGCGGGCCGGCAAAAGTTCGAGGAGTATTTCGTCAGCAACCTGCCAGCCAATGATCGTCGCTGGCAGGTTGCTGATTTTTAAAAAATCGAATCAGAAGCCATCTAACACCTTAAATTTATAAATATTAAATGGCTTTTCTGCTCCTCTGCTGGTCCTTTTGGTCGGTTGGTTCCAGCAGAGGAGCAGACATCACTGTGAGTACCCACCAACACCACACTAAGAGCTCTTTCACACCTGCGTTCTTGTCTCCCGGCATAGAGTTCCGTCGTCGGGGCTCTATGCCGGAAGAATCCTGATCAGGATTATCCTAATGCATTCTGAATGGAGAGTAATCCGTTCAGGATGCATCAGGATGTCTTCAGTTCCGGTACGGAACGTTTGTTGGCCGGAGAAAATACCGCAGCATGCTGCGCTTTTTGCTCCGGCCAAAAATCCGGAACACTTGCCGCAAGGCCGGATCCGGAATTAATGCCCATTGGAAGGCATTGATCCGGATCCGGCCTTAATCTAAACGTCGTTTCGGCGCATTGCCGGAGCCGACATTTAGCTTTTTCAGAGTGGTTACCATGGCTGCCGGGACGCTAAGGTCCTGACAGCCATGGTAAGTGTAGTGGGGAGCGGGGGAGCAGTGTACTTACCGTCCGTGCGGATCCCCGGGCGCTCCAGAGTGACGTCAGGGCGCCCCAAGCGCATGGATCACGTGATCCATGTGATCACGTCATCCATGCGCATGGGGCGCTCTGACGTCATTCTGGAGCGCCCCGGGAGCCGCACGGACTTTAAGTATACCTCTCCCCCGCTCCCCGCTCCTACTATGGCAACCAGGACTTTAATAGCGTCCTGGGTGCCATAGTAACACTGAAAGCATTTGGAAGACGGTTCCGTCTTCAAATGCTTTCAGTACACTTGCGTTTTTCCGGATCCGGCAGGCACCTCCGGCAACGGAAGTGCATGCCGGATCCCAACAACGCAAGTGTGAAAGAGGCCTTAGCCCCCAGATCACCCTCCATCACCCCCATCACCCCAATTAACCCCTTGATCGCCCCTGTCAATCAACTAGTGAAACGGAAAAAAGTGATCAGTGTAAACTGTCACTTTTTTTTTCCCACTGGTATTGACTGATAGTTTTAGGATAGTTTAGGTCCCTTGGTTAGGTAGTTAGCGTCAGTTAGCGCCCAGCCCACCGCACAGCAGTCACTTATTCGCTGATTAGCATATTGCTAATCAGCATTTGTACTTTTATAGTATCTGTAAGTGATCAAAACTGATCACAGTCAGATCTATAATTGTATTAGTGTCACCTTAGCTCGCCCTCCACCCAAAACGCAGTGTTTGCCCGATCAGGCCTGATCGGTCGCCCACACGTGCGTTCACCCACTCCCGCCCTACCGCAGTGACAAAAAAAAATATTTTTTTTTGATCACTGCACAATCACTTTACAAGCACTGCGGCGATAAAAAAATCTGTTTTTATATTTTTTATCAATTGCAGCGGCCTCCGGTACTTCGCTAGCCTCCCATTTGTAAGACAGGCTTGCTTTTTTTCTTGGGTAGTCTCAGGGAATACCCCTAAATTTAGTAGTCCAAATGTCAAACAGGAGGTATTCTTCTGAAGAGGCCTACAGGATTCTGACCCAGTCGGATGAGGAATGGGAACCCTCATCTGACGAATCTAGCGGGTCAGAATATGAACCTGTAGAAAGCAGTGGCAGTCTGACCCAAAGTTCGGACGAGGAGGTTTAGGTCCCTGATAGCACCAGGCGTACCCGGCCCCGTGTCGCTAGACCACAGTTTGTGCAGGATCCGTTTCAAGGGCAGCAGAGTGGGGCTGGCGCTGTCGGATTACGTGGTGAGGCATACACCAGCAGCGCAGCCCATCCTGGACCTAGTACCAGCACTGCCGTACAACATGGTGAAGTGGCGAGCACCAGAAGGGCAGTTGAAGCTGGTACGGTGGCACGTGCAATAGTTACCCCGTCGCAGCCACCGCAAAGACAGGCCCGTAGAGTCCCTGAGGTGCTGGCAAACCCTGATTGGCAGTCCCCAACTTCAGCCGCACCTGTAGTTCCCCCTTTCACCGCCCAGTTTGGAGTTCGGGTTGAGACAGCTCAGATCGGTTCGGCACTGGGATTTTTTGAGCTGTTCTTGACTGCGGAGCTCTTGGACTTAGTCGTGGCAGAAACAAATCGGTATGCCACTGAATTTATAGCCGCCAACCCGGGAAGCTTTTATGCCCAGCCTTTCCGGTGGAAACCAGTCCAAGTTTCCGAAAATAAAAATTTTCTGGGGCTTTCTCCTGAACATGGGTCTAACCAAAAAGAATGAATTGCGGTCATATTGGTCCACAAACCCAATTCATCCCATGCCCATGTTCTCTGCTGCTATGTCCAAGATACGTTTTGAGACCATCCTGCGTTTCCTGCACTTTAGCGACAACACCACCTCCCGTCCCAGAGGCCACCCAGCTTTTGACCGGCTCAAAAAAATTCGGCCCCTCATAGACCACTTCAACCAGAAATTTGCAGATTTGTATACCCCTGAGCAAAACATCTGCGTAGACGAGTCCCTAATACATTTTACCGGGCGCCTTGGCTTCAAACAATACATCCCAAGCAAGCGCGCCCGGTATGGGGTCAAATTGTATAAGCTCTGTGAAAGGACCACAGGCTATACCCACAAATTTCGGATCTATGAGGGAAAAGATCAGACCCTGGAGCCGGTCGGTTGCCCTGACTACCTGGGGAGCAGTGGGAAGACAGTCTGGGACTTGGTGTCACCCTTATTTGGCAAGGGGTACCATCTTTATGTGGACAATTTTTACACAAGTGTGCCCCTCTTCAGGCATTTGTTCCTAGAACAGATTGGCTGCTGTGGCACCGTGCGACCTAGTCGCCAGGGCTTCCCTCAACGGCTCGTTACCACCCGTCTTGCAAGGGGGGAGAGGGCTGCCTTGTGTAACGAAGAACTGCTCGCAGTGAAATGGAGAGACAAGCGTGACGTTTACATGCTCTCCTCCATTCCAGACACGACAATACAAATTGAACGAGCAACCCGTGTCATTGAAAATCCCCTCTCAGTCCACGACTATAATGCGCTCATGGCAGGGGTTGACTTCAATGACCAGATGTTGGCTCCCTATTTAGTTTCCCGACGCACCAGACGCTGGTATAAGAAGGTGTCTGTATATTTGATTCAATTGGCTGTATATAATAGTTTTGTTCTCTACAGTAAGGCTGGGAGAACAGGATCCTTCCTCAAATTTCAGGAAGAGATCACCGAGAACCTCCTGTATTCAGGAGGTTCCGTGGCCCCAACCACCAGTGTAGTGAGCCGTCTACACGAGCGACATTTCCCCAATGTCGTTGCTGGTACCTCAACCCAACCGTCACCCCGAAAAAAATGTCATGTCTGTAGCAGGAGTGGAATAAGGCGTGACACCCGCTATTTCTGTTCTGACTGCCCTGACCACCCTGCCCTATGCTTAGGGGAGTGTTTCCGGAAGTACCACACACAGGTACACTTAGCATAGGGATTGCATCTCACAGGACAGGCACACAGGGCTATTAGGGCCCTTTTACTCACAGCTGCTGCAAACCTCTCCTTTTACCTGGGATAAAGTGCATAATGTACTTCGCCACATCTTTGGGCGATTTGCGCTTTGCACATTGTCCCATGGGGAAGGAGAGGTTTGTCCTATAAAGGTAAAAAAAAAAACACCGGTAAGCAAAAAAAGTTAACGTTCAGTTCAATAAAGTTTATATGTTCTGTTCAAAAGTTATTATAAAGTTAATAAATTTATTGCGTTGCGGCCTGGTTTTTTCTTTTTTTACCTTCCAGGTGGACCAACCGAAGAACCAGCTGCAGCACTGATGTGCATTCTGACAGAAGCATTGCGCTGCTGTCAGATTACAAAAAAGTCAGTGTATGCGGCGCTGCAAGACAAGATTTCTCCTCTGCAGTAAAAGATACGTTTGCCGAGGCATATGAGCTGAGGAGGCGGCGGTGGTCATATACTTTGGCAAACACTTTGTATTTAAAAAAATAAAATAAAATCCCGGCAATGATTTATTCATTCACATCGATTGATGTGAATGGAGAAATCGGGTTTGCCAGGGCATACGGGCTAAGTGGGTATGGATGTTGGGCGGAGTTCCTATGTCCTGGCAGACGCCTTTCCCCCTCCTTTTTTTTTTTTTACGCATTACCCGTATGCTCAATATAAGCAGAATAGCAGAAACTCCTAATGCTGGCCATACATGTAATGATTGCGGAGACCCTCAAATGCCAGGGCAGTACAAACACCCCACAAATGACCCCATTTTGGAAAGAAGACAACCCAAGGTATTCACTGAGGGGCATATTGAGTCCATGAAAGATTGAAATTTTTGTCCCAAGTTAGCGGAAAAGGAGACTTTGTGAGAAAAAACAAAAAAAATATAAATTTCCGCTAACTTGTGGCAAAAAAAATAAATTCTATGAACTCGCCATGCCCCTCATTGAATACCTTGGGGTGTCTTCTTTCCAAAATGGGGTCACAAGTGGGGTATTTATACTGCCCTGGCATTTTAGGGGCCCTAAAGCGTGCAAAGAAGTCTGGGATCCAAATGTCTAAAAATGCCCTCCTAAAAGGAATGTGGGCCCCTTTGCACATTTTGTAAAGAAGACACCCCAAGGTATTCCGTGAGGGGCATGGCGAGTTCCTAGAATTTTTTATTTTTTGTCACAAGTTAGCGGAAAATGATGATTTTTTATTTATTTATTTTTCTTACAAAGTCTCATATTCCACTAACTTGTGACAAAAAATAAAAAATTCTAGGAACTCGCCATGCCCCTCACGGAATACCTTGGGGTGTCTTCTTTTCTTCTTTCCAAAATGGGGTCACTTGTGGGGTAGTTATACTGCCCTGGCATTCTAGGGGCCCTAATGTGTGGTAAGTAGTTTGAAATCAAAATGTGTAAAAAATTACCTGTGAAATCCTAAAGGTGCTCTTTGGAATTTGGGCCACTTTGCTCACCTAGGCTGCAAAAAAGTGTCACACATCTGGTATTGCTGTACTGAGGAGAAGTTGGGGAATATGTTTTCGGGTGTGATTTTACATATACCCATGCTGGGTGAGATAAATATCTTGGTCAAATGCCAACTTTGTATAAAAAAATGGGAAAAGTTGTCTTTTGCCAAGATATTTCTCTCACCCAGCATGGGTATATGTAAAATGACACTCCAATACACATTCCCCAACTTCTCCTGAGTACGGCAATACCAGATGTGTGACACTTTTTTGCAGCCTAGGTGGGCAAAGGGGCCCACATTCCAAAGAGCACCTTTCGGATTTCACCGGCCATTTTTTACAGATTTTGATTTCAAACTACTTCGCACGCATTTGGGCCCCTAAAATGCCAGGGCAGTATAACTACCCCACAAGTGACCCTATTTTGGAAAGAAGAAACCCCAAGGTATTTTGTGATGGGCATAGTGAGTTCACGGAAGTTTCTATTTTTTGTCACAAGTTAGTGGAATATGAGACTTTGTAAGAAAAAAAAAAAAATCATCATTTTCCGCTAACTTGTGACAAAAAATAAAAAGTTCTATGAACTCACTATGCCCATCAGCGAATACCTTAGGGTGTCTACTTTCCGAAATGGGGTCATTTGTGGGGTGTTTGTACTGTCTGGCCATTGTAGAACCTCAGGAAACATGAAAGGTGCTCAGAAAGTCAGATCTGCTTCAAAAAGCGGAAATTCACATTTTTGTACCATAGTTGGTAAACGCTATAACTGTTACCCAAACCATTTTATTTTACCCAAACATTTTTTTTTTTAACAAAGACATGTAGAAAAATAAATTTTGAGAAAAATTTATATATGGATGTCGTTTTTTTTGCAAAATTTTACAACTGAAAGTGAAAAATGTAATTTTTTTGCTAAAAAATCGTTAAATTTCGATTAATAACAAAAAAAGTAAAAATGTCAGCAGCAATGAAATACCACCAAATGAAAGCTCTATTAGTGAGAAGAAAAGAAGGTAAAATTCATTTGGGTGGTAAGTTGCATGACCGAGCAATAAATGGTGAAAGTAGTGTAGGTCAGAAGTGTAAAAAGTGGCCTGGTCATTAAGGGTGTTTAAGGTAGGGGAGCTGAGGTGGTTAAAGGTTTCCTAAGAGATGCTATCTTGGAGGATCTCAATGAAAACAAGCAAATAACATCATATCAGCATGGCTTCATGAGGGATCGGTCATGTCAAACTAATTTGATCAGTTTCTATGAGGAGGTAAGTTCTAGACTTGACAGCGGCGAATCAATGGATGTTGTATATCTGGACTTCTCCAAAACATTTGACACTGTACCACATAAAAGGTTAGTATATAAAATGTGAATGCTTGGACTGGGAGAAAACGTCTGTATGTGGGTAAGTAACTGGCTCAGTAATAGAAAACAGAGGGTGGTTATTAACGGTACACACTCAGATTGGGTCACTGTCACTAGTGGAGTACCTCAGGGGTCTATTCTCTTCAATGTATTTATTAATGATCTTGTAGAAGGCTCCCGGGGCGCTTCAGAGTGACGTCAGGGCGCCCCAAGCGCATGGATCACGTGATCGCATGGATCACGTCATCCATGCGCATGGGGCGCTCTGACGTCATTCTGGAGCGCCCCGGGAGCCGCACGGACTTTAAGTATACCACTCCCCCGCTCCCCGCTCCTACTATGGCAACCAGGACTTTAATAGCGTCCTGGCTGCCATAGTAACACTGAACGCAATTTGAAGACAGCTCCGTCTTCAAATGCTTTCAGTACACTTGCGTTTTTCCGGATCCGGCGTGTAATTCCGGCAAGTGGAGTACACGCCGGATCCGGGCAACGCAAGTGTGAAAGAGGCCTTAGAAAAAAGACGACTGAGGGGAGATCTAATTACTATGTATAAATATATCAGGGGTCAGTACAGAGATCTCTCCCATCATCTATTTATCCCCAGGACTGTGACTGTGACGAGGGGACATCCTCTGCGTCTGGAGGAAAGAAGGTTTGCACACAAATGTAGAAAAGGATTCTTTACGGTAAGAGCAGTGAGACTATGGAACTCTCTGCCTGAGGAGGTGGTGATGGTGAGTACAATAAAGGAATTCAAGAGGGGCTTGGATGAATTTCTGGAGTGTAATAATATTACAGGCTATAGCTACTAGAGAGGGGTCGTTGATCTAGGGAGTTATTCTGATTGCCTGATTGGAGTCTGGAATGAATTTTTTCCCCCTTAAGTGGGGAAAATTGGCTTGTACCTCACAGTTTTTTTTTTTTTTTTTGCCTTCCTCTTGATCAACTTGCAGGATAACAGGCCGAACTGGTTGGACAAATGTATTTTTTCGGCCTTATATACTATGTTACTATGTTACACATGAGAGACGTGGCCCCGCACTAACAGCCTGGACTGGCAGGAGTGCCGATCCGGGCTGTATAATACTTTAAATGCCACGGGCAATGGCGCCCGCCGCATGTAAAGTGCTGACAGAGGGAGCTGACTCCCTCTGTCTCCCATCAGCACCCCTAAAATGCGATCGCGGGGTGCCTATGTGTGTGAAGGCTGGCAGGGGTCTGATGTAGGCCCCAGACCATTCCTTAGTAATTTCCAGCAGGCTGCGCCTCTCTGGCGCAGCCTGCTGGTCAATGTTATAATAGCATTGCCATTAAAATGCAATGCACTATATAAAAGCAATAAAAAAGCTGCCTGTTATAGTCACCTTGTGGGACTATTAAGTGGTAAAAAAAAGAACAGTTTTTTTGGGGAACCAGACACCCTAAGCAGGGAGGAATCATGTGTACTGTTCACTTCAGATGGATGATGAAAAATAACGAATATTCTAAAAATCAAATATATAGCACTATATTTGATATACTGTAGTGTTATACAGTATATTCGTTTTTTAGAATATTAGTCATTTTTTTCATCTGAAGTTATGATTCTTCCCTGCTTATGTTGCTTGTCAAGCAACTTAAGCAGGGAAGGAGTCATGACTTCAGATAGAAAAAAATGATGAATATTCTAAAAAAACAAATAAATAGCACTATATTGAATATAGTGCTATATATTAGTTTTTTAGACTATTCTGCATTTTTTTCCATCTGATTCCTCCCTGCTTAACCACCTCAGCCCCTATAGCTTAAACACTCTGAAAGACCAGGCCACTTTTTACACTTCTGACCTACCCTACTTTCACCGTTTATTGCTCGGTCATGCAACTTACCACCCAAATGAATTTTACCTCCTTTTCTTCTCACTAATAGAGCTTTCATTTGGTGGTATTTCATTGCTGCTGACATTTTTACTTTTTTGTTATTAATCGAAATTTAACGATTTTTTTGCAAAAAAATGACATTTTTCACTTTCAGTTGTAAAATTTTGCAAAAAAAACGACATCCATATATGAATTTTGATCTAAATTTATTGTTCTACATGTCTTTGATAAAAAAATGTTTGGGTAAAAAAAAAAAATGGTTTGTGTAAAAGTTATAGCGTTTACAAACTATGGTACAAAAATGTGAATTTCCGCTTTTTGAAGCAGCTCTGACTTTCTGAGCACCTGTCATGTTTCCTGAGGTTCTACAATGGCCAGACAGTACAAACACCCCACAAATGACCCCATTTCGGAAAGTAGACACGCTAAGGTATTCGCTGATGGGCATAGTGAGTTCATAGAACTTTTTATTTTTTGTCACAAGTTAGCGGAAAATGATGATTTTTTATTTTTATTTTTTCTTACAAAGTCTCATATTCCACTAACTTGTGACAAAAAATAAAAACTTCTATGAACTCACTATGCCCATCAGCGAATACCTTGGGGTGTCTTCTTTCCAAAATGGGGTCACTTGTGGGGTAGCTATACTGCCCTGGCATTCTAGGGGCCCAAATGTGTGGTAAGGAGTTTGAAATCAAATTCTGTAATAAATGGCCGGTGAAATCCGAAAGGTGCTCTTTGGAATGTGGGCCCCTTTGCCCACCTAGGCTGCAAAAAAGTGTCACACATGTGGTATCTCCGTATTCAGGAGAAGTTGGGGAATGTGTTTTGGGGTGTCATTTTACATATACCCATGCTGGGTGAGAGAAATATCTTGGCAAAAGACAACTTTGTATAAAAAAATGGGAAAAGTTGTCTTTTGCCAAGATATTTCTCTCACCCAGCATGGGTATATGTAAAATGACACCCCAAAACACATTCCCCAACTTCTCCTGAGTACGGAGATACCAGATGTGTGACACTTTTTTGCAGCCTAGGTGGGCAAAGGGGCCCATATTCCAAAGAGCACCTTTCGGATTTCACCGGTCATTTTTTACACATTTTGATTTCAAACTTCTTACATAGAAACATAGAATGTGTCGGCAGATAAGAACCATTTGGCCCATCTAGTCTGCCCAATATAATGTTGGCAGATACCACACATTTGGGCCCCTAGAATGCCAGGGCAGTATAACTACCCCACAAATGACCCCATTTTGGAAAGAAGACACCCCAAGGTATTTCATGATGGGCATAGTGAGTTCATGGAAGTTTTTATTTTTTGTCACAAGTTAGTGGAATATGAGACTTTGTAAGAAAAAAAATAAAAATAAAAAATCATCATTTTCCGCTAACTTGTGACAAAAAATATAAAATTCTAGGAACTCGCCATGCCCCTCACGGAATACCTTGGGGTGTCTTCTTTCCAAAATGGGGTCACTTGTGGGGTAGTTATACTGCCCTGGCATTTTCCAGGGGCCCTAATGTGTGGTAAGTAGGTAAATGACCTGTGAAATCCTAAAGGTGCTCTTTGGAATGTGGGCCCCTTTGCCCACCTAGGCTGCAAAAAAGTGTCACACATGTGGTATCGCCGTATTCAGCAGAAGTTGGGGAATGTGTTTTGGGGTGTCTTTTTACATATACTCATGCTGGGTGAGAGAAATATCTCGGCAAAAGACAACTTTTCCCATTTTTTTATACAAAGTTGGCATTTGACCAAGATATTTATCTCACCCAGCATGGGTATATGTAAAATGACACCCCAAAACACATTGCCCAACTTCTCCTGAGTACGACGATACCACATTTGTGACACTTTTCTGCAGCCTAGATGCGCAAAGGGGCCCACATTCATTTTATGAGGGCATTTTTTAGACATTTGGATCCCAGACTTCTTCTCACGCTTTAGGGCCCTTAGAATGCCAGGGCAGTATAAATACCCGACATGTGACACCATTTTGGAAAGAAGACACCCCAAGGTATTCAATGAGGGGTATGGCGAGTTCATAGAAATTATTTTTTTTTGGCACAAGTTAGCAGAAATTGATTATTTTTTTTTTTTTCTCACAAAGTCTCCCTTTCCGCTAACTTGGGACAAAAATTTCAATCTTTCATGGACTCAATATGCCCCTCACGGAATACCTTGGGGTGTCTTCTTTCCGAAATGGGGTCACATGTGGGGTATTTATACTGCCCTGGCATTCTAGGAGCCCTAAAGCGTGAGAAGAAGTCTGGAATATAAATGTCTAAAAAATTTTACGCATTTGGATTCCCTGAGGGGTATGGTGAGTTCATGTGAGATTTTATTTTTTGACACAAGTTAGTGGAATATGAGACTTTGTAAGAAAAAAATATATAATTTCCGCTAACTTGGGCCAAAAAAATGTCTGAATGGAGCCTTACAGGGGGGTGATCAATGACAGGGGGGTAATCAATGACAGGGGGGTGATCAGGGAGTCTATATGGGGTGATCACCACAGTCATTGATCACGCCCCTGTAAGGCTCCATTCAGACGTCCGTATGCGTTTTGCGGATCCGATCCATCTATCAGTGGATCCGTAAAAATCATGCGGACGTCTGAATGGAGCTTTACAGGGGTGTGATCAATGACAGGGGGGTAATCAATGACAGGGGGATGATCAGGGAGTCTATATGGGGTGATCACCACAGTCATTGATCACGCCCCTGTAAGGCTCCAGTCAGACGTCCGTATGCGTTTTGCGGATCCGATCCATCTATCAGTGGATCCGTAAAATCATGCGGACGTCTGAATGGAGCTTTACAGGGGTGTGATCAATGACAGGGGGGTAATCAATGACAGGGGGGTGATCAGGGAGTCTATATGGGGTGATCACCACAGTCATTGATCACGCCCCTGTAAGGCTCCATTCAGAAATCGTATGCGTTTTGCGGATCCGATCCATCTATCAGTGGATCCGTAAAAATCATGCGGACGTCTGAATGGAGCTTTACAGGGGTGTGATCAATGACAGGGGGGTAATCAATGACAGGGGGGTGATCAGGGAGTCTATATGGGGTGATCACCACAGTCATTAATCACGCCCCTGTAAGGCTCCATTCAGATGTCCGTATGCGTTTTGCGGATCCGATCCATCTATCAGTGGATCCGTAAAAATCATGCGGACGTCTGAATGGAGCTTTACAGGGGTGTGATCAATGACAGGGGGGTAATCAATGACAGGGGGGTGATCAGGGAGTCTATATGGGGTGATCACCACAGTCATTGATCACGCCCCTGTAAGGCTCCATTCAGACGTCCGTATGCGTTTTGCGGATCCGATGCATCTATCAGTGGATCCGTAAAAATCATGCGGACGTCTGAATGGAGCTTTACAGGGGTGTGATCAATGACAGGGGGGTAATCAATGACAGGGGGGTGATCAATGACAGGGGGGTGATCAGGGAGTCTATATGGGGTGATCATCACAGTCATTGATCACGCCCCTGTAAGGCTCCATTCAGACGTCCATATGCGTTTTGCGGATCCGATCCATCTATCAGTGGATCCGTAAAAATCATGCGGACGTCTGAATGGAGCTTTACAGGGGTGTGATCAATGACAGGGGGGTGATCAATGACAGGGGGGGTGATCAGGGACTCTATATGGGGTGATCACCACAGTCATTGATCACGCCCCTGTAAGGCTCCATTCAGACGTCCGTATGCGTTTTGCGGATCCGATCCATCTATCAGTGGATCCGTAAAAATCATGCAGACGTCTGAATGGAGCTTTACAGGGGTGTGATCAATGACAGGGGGGTAATCAATGACAGGGGGGTGATCAGGGAGTCTATATGGGGTGATCACCACAGTCATTGATCACGCCCCTGTAAGGCTCCATTCAGATGTCCGTATGCGTTTTGCGGATCCGATCCATCTATCAGTGGATCCGTAAAAATCATGCGGACGTCTGAATGGAGCTTTACAGGGGTGTAATCAATGACAGGGGTGTGATCAATGACAGCGGGGTGATCAATGACAGGGGGGTGATCAGGGAGTCTATATGGGGTGATCACCACAGTCATTGATCACGCCCCTGTAAGGCTCCATTCAGACGTCCGTATGCGTTTTAAGGATCCTATCCATCTATCAGTGGATCTGTAAAAATCATGCGGACGTCTGAATGGAGCTTTACAGGGGTGTGATCAATGACAGGGGGGTAATCAATGACAGGGGGGTGATCAGGGAGTCTATATGGGGTGATCACCACAGTCATTGATCACGCCCCTGTAAGGCTCCATTCAGACGTCCGTATGCGTTTTGCGGATCCGATCCATCTATCAGTGGATCCGTAAAAATCATGCGGACGTCTGAATGGAGCTTTACAGGGGTGTGATCAATGACAGGGGGGTAATCAATGACAGGGGGGTGATCAGGGAGTCTATATGGGGTGATCACCACAGTCATTGATCACGCCCCTGTAAGGCTCCATTCAGACGTCCGTATGCGTTCTGCGGATCCGATCCATCTATCAGTGGATCCGTAAAAATCATGCGGACGTCTGAATGGAGCTTTACAGGGGTGTGATCAATGACAGGGGGGTGATCAATGACAGGGGGGTGATCAGGGAGTCTATATAGGGTGATCACCACAGTCATTAATCACGCCGCTGTAAGGCTCCATTCAGATGTCCGTATGCGTTTTGCGGATCCGATCCATCTATCAGTGGATCCGTAAAAATCATGCGGACGTCTGAATGGAGCTTTACAGGGGTGTGATCAATGACAGGGGGGTAATCAATGACAGGGGGGTGATCAGGGAGTCTATATGGGGTGATCACCACAGTCATTGATCACGCCCCTGTAAGGCTCCATTCAGACGTCCGTATGCGTTTTGCGGATCCGATCCATCTATCAGTGGATCCGTAAAAATCATGCGGACGTCTGAATGGAGTTTTACAGGGGTGTGATCAATGACAGGGGGGTAATCAATGACAGGGGGGTGATCAGGGAGTCTATATGGGGTGATCACCACAGTCATTAATCACGCCCCTGTAAGGCTCCATTCAGATGTCCGTATGCGTTTTGCGGATCCGATCCATCTATCAGTGGATCCGTAAAAATCATGCGGACGTCTGAATGGAGCTTTACAGGGGTGTGATCAATGACAGGGGGGTAATCAATGACAGGGGGGTGATCAATGACAGGGGGGTGATCAGGGAGTCTATATGGGGTGATCATCACAGTCATTGATCACGCCCCTGTAAGGCTCCATTCAGACGTCCATATGCGTTTTGCGGATCCGATCCATCTATCAGTGGATCCGTAAAAATCATGCGGACGTCTGAATGGAGCTTTACAGGGGTGTGATCAATGACAGGGGGGTGATCAATGACAGGGGGGGTGATCAGGGAGTCTATATGGGGTGATCACCACAGTCATTGATCACGCCCCTGTAAGGCTCCATTCAGACGTCCGTATGCGTTTTGCGGATCCGATCCATCTATCAGTGGATCCGTAAAAATCATGCAGACGTCTGAATGGAGCTTTACAGGGGTGTGATCAATGACAGGGGGGTAATCAATGACAGGGGGTGATCAGGGAGTCTATATGGGGTGATCACCACAGTCATTGATCACGCCCCTGTAAGGCTCCATTCAGACGTCCGTATGCGTTTTGCGGATCCGATCCATCTATCAGTGGATCCGTAAAAATCATGCGGACGTCTGAATGGAGCTTTACTTGGGTGTAATCAATGACAGGGGTGTGATCAATGACAGCGGGGTGATCAATGACAGGGGGGTGATCAGGGAGTCTATATGGGGTGATCACAACAGTCATTGATCACGCCCCTGTAAGGCTCCATTCAGACGTCCGTATGCGTTTTAAGGATCCGATCCATCTATCAGTGGATCTGTAAAAATCATGCGGACGTCTGAATGGAGCTTTACAGGGGTGTGATCAATGACAGGGGGGTAATCAATGACAGGGGGGTGATCAGGGAGTCTATATGGGGTGATCACCACAGTCATTGATCACGCCCCTGTAAGGCTCCATTCAGACGTCCGTATGCGTTCTGCGGATCCGATCCATCTATCAGTGGATCCGTAAAAATCATGCGGACGTCTGAATGGAGCTTTACAGGGGTGTGATCAATGACAGGGGGGTGATCAATGACAGGGCGCCTGTGTGCGCGCGTTCACAGGAAATCTCGCGTCTCGCGAGAGGACGCGCCGGCGCGTCCAGTCGGAATCAATCAACCACCTCCAGGACGCGTCGCTGCGTACGGCGGTCCGGAGGTGGTTAAGTTGCTTGTGGGCCAATGGCCCACAAGCAAGAAGCAGGGTGGAATCATGTGTTCAGATGGAAAAAATGCTGAATATTTGAAAAACCAATATACAGCACTATATTCAAAATATTCGCAAGGTCTCGAATTACCGATATTCACGATAAAAATTCGCAATTCGAATATTCGCGCTCAACACTAATTTGGACATAGTTTGCAGCAAAAATATGCTCTGAACGTGACACGGCAAAAGTTAAGCAAATGTAAGAGACTTTGCAACTGCTTTTTAGAAAAGAAATGTGCAGTGCAACTACTGTATGATGATTATAAAATCATTAGCCAGCACATATAATTATTTTCTAGATCTAAGTTGGACTGCTAGCTGATTCCTTCTCATTACAAAAAAATACCTAAATAAAATAATGCCTCATACTGTGTGTTTAAAAACAAAGCAACAGTTTACTCCTCCCCAATTGCCTTTTGTACTTTGGCTTTATTTGGAAGACAAGTTTTGATACATTTTTATTCAATTAATTTAGAATCGATTCACTTATGATAGATAGATAGATTGATATTTAGATTCACAATTAAAGTAAATGATGCTTGATGACTGTGTATTTAAAAATATAACAACTGTTTACTCCTCCCCAGGCAAACTGTAATTTCATTTGCTCATATCCACAAATGGCATATTTGAAAACAAATGTGTGCTCAAAATTTTGTATATTTTATGCACTTTCAGCTTGTCTGATATTATTGAGGTTTACATATTATGCTATCTGAAGTGCTGTTCTGCTTGTACCAGCTGCACAATTCATCAAGTGCAGCATGAAAAATGAAAAATTTCTTAAGACAAACATAAAGGTGGGAAAATTTTTAGCTGAGCTTACAAGTTATCATCTGCATCCGTATGGTACACAGTAAGATATTCTAGATAACCTGATTAGCATTCACATCTTGTGCTTGCAGAAATAGCGTTTTCTGTTATACCTTTCTTTGGAAGTTAAAAAACAGCATGTGATTAAGGTTAAAAGCAGAACAGTATTTATAACAACAAAAACAGGTATACCATGTAAACAGCTGGATACTTTTGACTATACTGTATACTTCTCATTGACTGTGAGCCCAAAATGAAACTACTTAGTATATTATGTAGATTTATTTGAGATTAAAATAAAGGATAGTTTTAATGAAAAATAATCATATTTTCTGTATATGAAATAGAAAATATAATAATTTTCCATGACAAACCATCCAGTGCTTAGATAGCTTGGATTAAAACACATTGGCCCAGATTCAAGAAGCACTTGCGCGGGAACAAGTGTGATTTGCGCCGCGCAAGTACTGATTTGCTCCTATGCAAATTTGCGGCTGATTCTGTAAACCAGTTAAGCCTGAAATGCGGCCATTTTCCCGCGCACGCAGCCTAGCTGTTCCTGCGCAATTTTCGTGCAATTTTGCGCGGGGTGTAAGTTGCGCCTTCATGGAATTCCCTCAGCGAATATGCAAATTAGGTACTGCCGATGATACAGAAACATGCGCGTGTGATGCGCATCTTGCGCTGGAAGCGTGCAAGTTTTTTTCCCTGGGCAAACTTGCTCCTGTTAAAAGCAGGGGCAAGTTAGCAAAAGATGGCCAAATGTCATCTGAAGGAGCGCGCAACTTCAGCAGCACCTAGACAGACGATCTGAACAAGCAGAGCACCCACATTTTCGGGACCTCACATCTGTGCACCAACATGCCAGGGGCAGCTATGGTTCTTGATATTCTATTGACTGAGCCGACTCGTAGGAGGGCACGGGAGAGGATTTACAGAGGGCGCTACAACCTTTTTCAGATGACTGATACTGAGGTGTATCGCATGTTTCGCTTTAGCCCTGAAGTCATCCTTGAGTTGGTAACAATCCTGCAGGATGACATCAGCAGCCCGACCCATCGGGGACAGGCAGTGCAGCCACTGGTGAAGGTAGTGGCAACCCTTCATTTTTTGGCAACTGGCTCATTTCAGCGCACAGGTGGAGTGGTGGCGGGGATGTCCCAATCCAGCATGAGCAGGTGTGTGCACCAAGTGATCCCTGCAATACTCAGACGAATGGGCACACAATTTATCAAACCAACCACGGCTGACGTGCGGCAGAAGGCAATCAGTGATTTTTATTTATTAGCCAGATTTCCACGCACTGTGGGTGCAATAGATTGTACCCATGTGGCACTACGCCCCCCCCCCCCCCCCCGACACCTCGAGCATATCTACTGCAACAGGAAACATTGGCATTCGATAAATGTGCAGATGATTGTGGATGCACATGGCCTCATATGGCATGTCCGTGCCAAACACCCAGGGTCAACCATGACAGTTTTATTTACCGACACAGCCCCATCCCAACCGAGTTTGACCAGAACATGTATGGAGACAGCTGGCTGATTGGTGAGTGACATGGGTGTCAGGTATGACTGCCCCCCCCCCCATGATGCACACATCACAAGGGGCACATGCACGACTAACATCCTCCTGTCTTTTCCCTTCCAGGTGACTCTGCCTATGCCCTGGGACCTCACATGATGACCCCATTTCGTAACCCTCAAACACCAGGAGAGGAAAGATATAACGAAGCCCATGCACGTACCCGTGCGGTGGTGGAGCGCACATTTGGCATCCTTAAATCTCGATTCAGATGTCTGGATAAATCAGGGGGGACCCTATTGTATTCACCCAACTTTGTATGCCAAATCGTAGGGGCATGTAGTATTCTCCACAATTTAGCTCAAAGAAGGGGCATGCACATTGAGCTACGCAATGACCTTACCCCCGAACCACGCAACCCCCCCCCCCCCAAGAAACACTACCGGATCTTCTGAGGGAAGAGCAATCCGGAATGGTCTTGTGGAACGTCTCTTTGCACATTAAACACACCCTGATCTTGTCACAAGTATAATGCATGTATGTACACCACTGTAGTCCCTAGCACACACCCGACACATGCACCCCCAATTGGATTAGACCCAACAATACCCCATGGTATTAGGGAGCAGCAACGCCGCGTCAAGGCTCCAATTATGTTGCTGTCCATTCATACACCTTTCACATGGCAGAGGGTGACACCCCTTTTCCAGCAGGAGTGCCACCCCCCCCCCCATTCACACACCAGTCACACTGTAGTATACACTCCTCACCGTGTGTAGGGACTACAAATAAATATAAAAACTCATATCCTGAGCATATAAAAAAAAAATAATCTCATACCCTGAGCATATAGAAAAATAATAAAAAAATCATATTGTGTTGAGCAAAAAAATGTAGACATAAAATTATTTTTTTGTTTTTTTCTTTGGGCCAAGGGTGCCCCGGCTCTGGCTCCTCAATCTCTGTGGTGCGGAGGAGGCATGGGGTGGGGATGGAGGGGTGGGGGGAGGAGGGGGGGGAGGAGCATCAACCCCTACTTCCACACTCCTTGCAGGTGGTGGCTGCATGCCCTCCATGGCGTTGGCCAGGCGGGCAAGGATGGTGTTGGTCTGGGCCAACATCCGCATTTGGCGGGTGGTGGTATCCCGCTGATGCCGGCGGGTAACTCTCGCCTCCTCCTGCACTGCAGCGGTGTTGGCCTGCACCGCAGCTGTCATCCTGCTTAACAAAGCTGGTGTGGTCTCCAGAGCCACCAAGCAGGTGACTATGGCCTTAGAGTTGCCACTAATTTCCCCCAGGCTCTGTGCCACATGTTTGTCCCGGTCCTCATGCAGGGTGAGGGCATGCTGCATAGAGGTGGAGGTGGATGCCATGCTGTCCGCCAGACGACGCACCTCTCCAACCATGGCCCCTATATGGCGGGTCTGCAGGGCCTGCTCCTCCAGCAGACCGTCACGGAGGCTGGAGGATATATGCCTCGTTTTGGACAGAGCCTTCCTGGGAGGAGAGGCTCGGCCACGGACAGAGGGAGAAGGGGAGGGGTCCACAAGGGAGGGGCTTGCCCTGGAGGGGCTTGCCCTGGAGGGGGATGACGTGCTGGGCGGGGGGGTGGTGGGTTGCACAGGGATGGTGGTATCCTCCTGGAGGGAGCCAGAGTCCTCCTGGATGAGGAAAAAGGAATCCTCCTCCAATACCACTTGCTCCTCCATACTTGGCCCCGGTATGATCTCCTCCTGGACCAGCATAGCCAGAATGTCCATGGGGCCTGACTGGACCCCTGGCTCTGGTCTGGATGGGCTGGGTCGAGCCGCAGCCGAAGACGGCCCAGCTTCTTCTTCCTCATCACCACCTGTGGATGACACCAAAACAACATATTTTGCTGGTGCAACACACTTCTCATATGTTCACTTGTACCCCCTCCCATGATGCACAGCAGATATGAAAGAAAAATAACTTACCAGTCCCCAAGTTCCCAACAGTGGAGTCGTACCCTTCAAGTCCCTCCACCTGCTCCTGCAAGAACGTTTGTGCAATAAGCTGCTCCTCCTGATTGAGCCGGATCATACATCGCGGACCACCTCCCGTGCCACCGGTATGCTTCCTGATAAGAGCCAGTTTTTCACGGACCCTGCGCCTCATATCATTTAATTTCTTCTGGATGTCATCCCAGGTACGCACTTCATTACCCAGGGCATTGATGTCCAGGGCAATGGCTTCATATATAGCCCTCCTTTGGGCAATGGTGGTGTTTGCCCGCTGGGCACCATATAGGACTTCCTTATGCTGCTGGAGTGCAGCAATTAGGATGTCCATCTCTGCAGCCACAAAGTTGGGCTTCCTTTTTTTGGTCCCTTTGGGAGGTGCCATGTCTTGCAAAAGGGCTGAATTTCCTTGCTCAGGGGGGGGTAGGAAAAAGCAGGATGAAATTCAGCAAAGAACCTGCGCAAGTCTGCTCCTATTTATTTGCTCAGTGCAAGCAGCTGAGCAGGATTTGCCCTGAAATTATGCTAGCAAACCTCTGCTGAGCCGAAAATTCCTCATTTACATAGGGGCACACCCACTTTGACTTGCACGGCCTTGCGCCCTCAGCTTTGCCTTAAACAGGAGCAAATTAAATGAACAAACGATTCCTGAATCAGGTGGCAATTTGGCAAAATTGCTCCAGCGCAGAGAAATTCAGCTGAGCGGCTCAGGTGTAAGTAATGGGCAAATCTACCTGAATCTGGGCCATTGTATTTAAGGTTTGATGGCACCTTGATCTTGATTAGCTTTGATCGAGCACCAAAGTGCTTGGGTGCTCGAGTAGAACACATTGAGATGCTCGGGTGCTCTACCAAGCACCTGAGCACAATGGAAGTCAGTGGGAGAACCAGAGCATTAAATCAGGCACCCCTTGCTCTGAAGAGGGGAGGGTTTCTGGTTCATAGGAAAAGGTCAGAAATTGATGGAAACACCACTGAAATGGTTCAGGAACAGCATGGGGAGGATGTCTGGATGCATCTTGGACTCCCTGGTCGCTGCTGGGAACGATGTTGTCCGAGTAGTACGCCACTTTTACAGACTTACAAGAATACGCACAAAACCGAAGATAAAATAGATTTTAGAGTTAAAATTGTTAGGAATCATTCTTTCCTGTATATTTACTTGAATATAAAAGTGCAAGTGCTGCCAAAAATTACAAGGAAGAGGCACTCCGATACAACCTGTATATTACATATGTGGGGATTTGCTCTGGTAGGCAGTTTAGCGGATGCAGTATAGAGGCAATCAAAAAGTATTTAACTTAAATAGTTCAGTGTTAATTCACACAGGAGGCAAAACAAAATTACAGATCACAGTCTTGTTCACACCATCGAAAGTCCACAGAACACAAACCTTGTTAGCAGTTTTTCACCAGCGGTCCCCAGCAGGCTTTAGGGGCCTGATTTCCAGCATGCGGCTCTCAGCCCTTTTGCACGGCGCACATCTTCAGATCCCAAACCACAGAGACTCCTCAACTTCACTGTGAGATGGAGGATAATCCACCATACCTGACAGTGCTGATTGCTTTTTATAAGCCTCCCAAGTCCCGGCCTGGAACGTGGGGAGAAGCCACCCAGCCAACACTTTGGCTACTCCCAGTAAGAGCCGTCCTGGATCAGCTTTACCGCAATACTTTCAACAGCAAAAGAATCACAGGTGGCACTGCTGATGCGTGTTCACACTGGTGCGTGCCTGCACAAGCCTCTCGATACCTCCAAACAAAAACCAGCAAGGTGGTGCACAATCCAAGAGATAAAGTCATTAAATATTGCAAACGGCTAGCCCCCTGACGGCAAAGTGGATCATTTGTACAGGAGCAACAGGTCAGCTTGGTCTTAATGACCGCAATGATTTAAACGCGTTTTTGCAATATTGTATCTCTTTGTTGTAACATGTTGATTAATGATCTCTTGTGTGCACGGCGCCTGGTTGTTGTGGATTTCCATGGCAACCTGACGCCGGGGTATAAGAGGTCAGCACGTATGGGCGTGCACCTGTAGTGGCCTGAGGAAGCGCGATCACTCGTGCGCGAAACAGCCGTCGCCACTGGTATGTGAATCTGGCTAACTGCTACCTTGCCGCATGAAGCACTTGTCTGCTTGAGATAAAGAAGCAAATGAACCATTGGTGAGTTCTGCCTATTTTTCTTCATCTCAGTTTGCAAGATTTACAGCCATACTAACCAGCTGAAGTATGAGACTGCAATCTGCAATACTGACACTTCAGGGGAAAAAAAACGTCTCTTACCTCACCGAGGCCAGGAACCTCGGTGACACGTACTGGACATCAATGATGGCCCCTTGTTCCTTCCTACACATAACAGAGAGCCTTATTCACATTGTGGTGCAATTGTTCAGGTAGTGGAACTCCTACACTCATAGAGCCTATACACTAAGTGAAAGGGCTGCCAAAAATTACAAGGAACCAGCACTGAAATACATCCTTTATTACACATAAAGGAGGGCATCATACACACCCTTGAAAAATTATGATTGCTGGCCTGCTGGTGACCCTCCAAAACATTAGGAGAAAGGGCCTGCTAGTGACCCTCTAAAACATTAGGGGCGAGGGCCTGCTGCTGATCTGACCATCTAAAACATTAGGGGCGAAAGCCTGCTGCTGAGCTGACCCTCTAAAACATTATGGGCAAGGGCCTGCTGGTGACCTTCTAAAACATTACGAGTGAGGGCAGCCTAATAAACATGTTGATATGATGGAGGAGGAGGACGAGAAAGGGAAGATTGAACCATATACCCTTTTTTGTGGTGGAAGAGGTGCATGGGAATACAGTGTATTCAATACACCAAAAAAGCCACATTTAAAATGCCTTTATGTTCAGCCGCTTTCCTCTGGTGGAGTAGAGAAGTCAGGGGAAAACCAGGCCTTGTTCATTTTGATAAGAGTCAACCTGTCCGCATTTTCAGTTGACAGGCGGATGCGCTTATCAGTTATTATGCCCCCAGCAGCACTAAATAACCGCTCTGACAAAACACTGGCGGCAGGGCAGGCCAGCACCTCCAAGGCATAGAGCACTAGTTTGTGCCACCCAATAGTTGTAAGGCACAGAGGGCTCACTGAGGACGCTGACACGGTCTGCTACGTACTCTTTCACCATCTTCCAAAACTTTTCCCTCCTTGTGACACTAGGCCGTGCATCAAGGTGAGGGTGCTGGCAGGGTGTCATGAAACTGTCCCAGGCCTTGGAAAGTGTTGCCCTGCCTCTGTTGGAACTGCTGTGTGTTCCCCTCGTCTCACTCCTCGGTTTCCCAAGGAACTACGTACTCTGCCGCCAGCGTAAGCAGATGGAAATTTTTGAGCAATTTTTCCTCAAGGACCTTCTGGTATTGCATCAATTTACTAGTCTTCTCGACCACAGGAATGAGAGATTAGAAGTTCTCTTTGTAGCGTGGGTCGAGAAGGGTGAACAATCAATAATCGGTGCTGGCCAAAATGCGTATAACGTGAGGATCACGGGAAAGGCAGCATAACATAAAGTCAGCCATGTGTGCCAGAGTCCCAACAGACAAAACTTTGCTGTCCTCATCAGAAGGATGACTTTCAATCTCCTCATCCTCTTCCTCCTCTTTAGATCATCCACGCTGAACATCATCATCTAATTCGCACTGAGAAGACAAACTGAGGATGGTCTGGCTATCACCATGTGTACTGTCTTCCCCTATTTCCACCTCTTCCACATGCAAAGCGTCCACCTTCATTGTGAGCAGCGAGCGTTTCGGTAGACACAGAAATGGGATGGTTACACTGATAATAGCGGCATCGCTGCTCATTATCTGTGTTGATTCCTCAAAGTTGCGTAAAACCTCACAGAAGTCAGACATCCGTGCCCACTCGTCGCTTGCGAAGAGCTGAAGCTGACTGGAAAGGCGACGACCGTGTTGCAGCTGGTATTTCATGTTGCAGCTGTAGATGACTTTTGGAAATGGGCACACACGCAGCGCACCTTCACCAGTAGCTCAGGCAAATTGGGGTAGGTTTTGAGAAACCGCTGAACCACTAAGTTGAACTCGTGGGCTACGCATTGGAATGTGTGTGAGCTTGCCGAGCTCCAAAGCCGCCACAAAGTTACGGACATTATCAGACACAACCATGCCTGGTTTAGGTTGCGTGGCGAGAGCCATAGCTCAGTTTAGTCCCTTATACGCTGCCACAGCTCTGCGGCAGTGTGCTGTTTGTCACCTAAGCAAATTAGCTTCAGCGCGGCCTGTTGCCGCTTCCCCACTACAGTGCTACACTGCTTCCATCTACTGAATGGCTGACTGGTGCTGCAAGATGAAAATTCAGAGGTGGAAGTGGAGGAGGAGAAGGGGGGGTGCAGCCACTAATGTAGGTGGTGGCGGAAATCCTGATGGAAGTAGGGCCACAATCCTTGGCGTCGGTAGCACCTGTGCCATCCCAGGGTACGTTTTGCTCCCTGCCTCCACAACGTTTACTCAGTGTGCCTTCAGGGAACTGTAGCGTCCCTGGCAAAAAGCACTTGTCCATGTGTCAGTCGTTAAGTGGACCTTTCCAATAACTGCGCTGGTCAGGGCACGGGTGATGTTACGGGACATATACTAGTGTAAGGTGGGGATGGCACACCAGGAAAAATAGTGCTGGCTGCGGACTGAGTAACTAGGGAAGGCCACCGCCATCAGGCTGCAGAAAGCCTCTGTGCCCACAAGCCTAAATGGCAACATTTCCAGGGCCAGCAATTTGGAAAGGTGCGCATTTAATGCTATGGCCTGTGGGTGGGTGGCTGGGAGTAGGCTGTTTCTGCCTACTCCGAGATCTCTAATGTCAGTGGTGGTGAAGGTGACGAGGATGACGTGTCGATGGACATCACATGGGTGCCCACAAGAGAGGAAGAGGAGGTGAGTTCCGAGGGAGAGATGGAGTAGCAGATAGGGAGGAGAATGAGGAGTAGCAGGCAAAACTTGCTTGCAAACGAGGCAAAAAGCAGACTGCAAATGTATCTGGAGCAAGCCATCCGCCATGCACGGTCACATCTTGCGCCCCCAGGACGCGGCACATGGATCCGCAGTGTGGGCTTTTTTTAACGTGTCAGCTGCTGACAATAGTGTTGCCATCTGCAGCCTGTGCTGTCAACGCATAACTCGCAGTAGGCCAAACACTCACTTAGGGGCGGCCGCCTTAAGAAGGCACCTGGCCCCCCATCACCGAGCCCAGTGGAAGCAAAGCCGTCAGAACCCACAAAGCCACACTACCAGCGCTCCACGTCCTGCCTCTTCTCCTTCTCCTCTCTCCTCCCATTTTTCCTCCACTCCACCTTCCACCATGCCGTCACCGCGTTCATCTGACAGGAGGCATGCTTCCATGGCCCAAACGTTCGAGCGTAAAAAGTTGATGATGCTGGATAACCCACTTGCCCAACGGCTGACCGGTGGCTGGTCGGAACTGCTAGCCCGCCAACTCTGGATGGGCGGATGGGAACTACTGTGGTCTGCACTAACAATTATTAGGATTCTACCAGGCACTTTATCCCTATCTCTTGTACAATGTAATGTGTTATAACTTGGTATACAGCCATGTGTTATAGCATGATCAACCTGAACCCTACCCCATATTTATGCTAGTGATGTTTATTTACTTTTTATTATTCTGAATGTGATTTGTTTGTGTTATCATTAGTGTTGGGTGTGAATATTTGAATCGCGAATTTTAATCGCGAATATCGGCACTTTAATTTTTTTTTTTTTAATATAGTGCTATATATTCGTATTCGTGAATATTCTAGATTTTTTTCATCTGAACCCATGATCCCTCCCTGATTCTTACTCGTGGGCCAATGAAAATGCTGCAATGTCTTTGTCTGAACTTAGCAACATACCTTGCAACCAATAAGAAAGTTGCCTACCCCTTACTATATAAGAACCTCCCCAGCAGCCATTATCTGCAGTTTTTTGCAGTTCTGATTGAGATAGCAGTGTCATTGCTGCGCTCTGTGCTTTGCTATGTCATTAAATTAGATAGTAGCTTATATACAGTGCTGCCCATAATTATTCATACCCCAGGCAAATTTTGACTTAAAGTTACTTTTATTCAACCAGCAAGTAATTTTTTGACGGGAAATTAAATAGGTGTCTCCCAAAAGATAATAAGACAGGAGGCATTATTGTGGGGGAAAAAAAACATTTCTCAGCTTTTATTTACATTTAAGCAAAAAGTGTCCAGTCCAAAATTATTCATACCCTTCTCAATAATCAATAGAAAAGCCTTTATTGCCTATTACAGCAATCAAACGCTTCCTATAATTGCAGACCAGCTTTTTGCATGTCTCCACAGGTATTTTTGCCCATTCATCTTTAGCAATCACCTCCAAATCTTTCAGGTTGGAGGGTCTTCTTGCCATCACCCTGATCTTTAGCTCCCTCCACAGATTCTCAATTGGATTCAAGTCTGGACTCTGGCTGGGCCACTCCAAAACGTTAATGTTGTTGTCTGCTAACCATTTCTTCACCACTTTTGCTGTGTGTTTTGGGTCATTGTCATGCTGAAATGTCTACTGGTGCCCAAGGCCAAGTTTCTTTGCAGACTGCCTGATGTTGTCGTTGAGAATCCTCATGTATTGCTCTTTTTTCATGGTGCGGTTTACTGTGATTAGGTTCCCTGGTCCATTGGCTGAAAAACACCCCCAAAGCATTAGGTTCCCACCACCATGTTTGACAGTGGGGATGGTGTTCTTTGGGTTGAAGGCTTCTCCTTTTTTACGCCAAATGAAGGAAACATCATTGTGACCAAACAATTCAATTTTTGTTTCATCTGACCATAACACAGAAGACCAGAAGTCTTCTTTGTCCAGATGAGCTCTTGCAAAGGGCAAGCGAGCTTTTGTGTGCCTTATCTGGAGAAGTGGCGTCCTCCTTGGTCTGCATCCGTGGAACCCAGCAGTGTGCAGTGTCCGTTAGATTGTCTGCCTTGAGACATTGCCACCAGCAGAGCCCAGATTCACAATGGTGGCCTTGGTGGTGATCCTTGGATTCTTTTTCACCTCTCTATCTATCCTTCTGGCCAGCACAGGTGTCACTTTTGCCTTCCGACCACGTCCTCTGAGATTTTCCACAGTGCGGAACATCTTGTATTTTTTTAATAATACACTGCTCAAAAAAATAAAGGGAACACAAAAATAACACATCCTAGATCTGAATTAATTATATATCAGACAGGAGGCTCATATCTTATGCATTAATCCTTCTTTATTAATGCTCACAGCAGAGAAAAAGTATTGCTCAATTTTAACGTAATCAATAGAAAAGAAAAGAAACTGCAGGGACTACACTTCCCAGCAGCCCTTGGTCTTAGCCACTCCCATCCTAGACTCTATAAAAGGACTGCTCACACCTCTCTCTTCCTCTTTCTTTCTGCTCACGGCATGGACAGATAAGTACTACTATCCCTCTATTGTTTATACTGTATGCTAATAGACACAAATTTAGGGCGGATGCGGTCACCAGCAGACCGTTCATTCCCCCCATTACAGTTGTCCTAACCTTCGTTGGATACCCGGACCGTGCGAACACTATTCTTCCCCCTGGTGTTCCGATCTTGTATCCCTTCACGGAGCCCGCATTCTCGCGAGATGACGCCATCTTGCTAAGCGTCACCTCGCTCAAGTATTCGACTGATGTACGCGGGCGCGGCTTCCTCTTCTCAGGAGCCGCGCCTAGTACGTGCGCGCGCGTTGCCGCTCCCTTCGCGCCCTTTTTCAGACGGACGGGAAGGACGGACCTCCTGACCGCCCCCTCTCAACCAACAACCTATAGAAATCCATCTCACTACTCCACCTCCCACCGCAGGCCAGTCAACGCCGGTGGTCGGAGGTAGGAGCCTGATCAAGATAGCTAGGGAGCTGATTATCGTTTCAGTTAGCCAGTTAGCGATATAGGAATTTATTCCAAACCATCACAAGCTTATTAGAGTTAGGTATCTTAAGATTCATACCTAAATACCCCCTCACCTGACACCCGGTATCAATATGGCAGAAGGGGGTCCCATACCTACCCACAATGATGAGTTGATGCTGGATTCAGCTCAACTTTTGAGCCCTGTCCAATTGCAGGACATTATTAATAGATCAGTACAAGCGGCACTGGCTGCTGCTATCACAAAACCCGATATGCAGCAGGCCATTATCCCTGTCCCGTTACCGCCACCACAAGACGATGAACCGCGCATGAAAGGCGGCAAATCCTTGCACAAAAGGAAGCATGCTTTGCTGACTCATGACTCCCCGGCAGGGGAAGCAAACAATATGCATAGAGCAGCTCCCCTCACGGACTGCCACCCCAAGTATCCTACAGACTCTCTTCAACCCCTGGGCCTCAGGGAGTCAACTAAGAGGCACGGCTCCGCTAAACGGGCCAAACCAGACTCTTATGTTATAGAGTCAGACGAGGATTCATCCGATGATTCGGACGGATCCGGAATCCCCGAGTCTGAATATGACGGAGAAGAGGATGCTGGGGCATTGGCGATACTACACGACGCCACCCCTGATAATCAGGGCAAAGAAATTATGGATGCTCTGGGAGAACCTTTGTTCAACCCAGATGCCATCTCCCACCCCCGTTCTGGAGAGTGGTCTCCGTTACCCCACGTGTCCCAATACGTGGAGTTCTGGGCACGTAGGTCACTTGACCGGTCAAACCGTAACAAATTACGGGCGGAATGCCCTCGACCGCATATTCCAAGGAAAGTGGTCATGACACCAGACATTGATCCTATCCTTTCCAAATATTTAATGAAGACGGGAAAATTCCCCAAAAAAGGGATAGACCGTTCGTTTAAGTCCATACAGGATCGGATCCTCGACCTATTTGGACCACTAACTAAGATCCTCAACTTGTCAGAACAAGCTGTGACAAACGACCAGACGATCGACTTAACCCAACTACGTGGATGGGCCCAAAGGGCCATCTGCTTGGTGGGCAGCGCCAACACCGCCTGCTCCACCGAACGCAGACGTTCCATCCTAATGCGGCTCGACCCGCAATTAGCACATTTAGCCGAAACAGAGCCAGGCCCCGCGGCCGAGGGGATGCTGTTCGGGGAGTCCCTAGTCAAGGACATCAACAAGTTTGTGGGGCTTTTCAACAGCCTCGACAAGGCTCAGTCGTCACTTAAAAGAACCGGGAATTCTAGAGTTTTTCCCCGGGCCGGTAGAAGTAGGGGTCGTTCTACCGGCCGCAATAGCAACGGCAAACCGTTCCACAGACCGACCCAACCACAATATGCTCAGGCTCCCCCTCCATACACCACAACGGCGCAACCTGCACCGTTTTTCCCACCCCGTGGTAGACCGTGGAGAGGACGCGGCCACAGAGGATACCCTCGATCCCGCCCATACTCCGGTGAGTACCGCATACACTCCACTACCTCACACACCTGTTGGGGGACGTCTAATGTTTTTTATCCACGCTTGGTCTGCGATTACGGCAGATACATGGATATTAAACACAGTTGCAGGTTTCCACATAGAACTTATGTCAACACCAAACCTAGGTATCCTACCAACCCCGATTCGATTTACGGAAGAAAACGTTGCTCTGATAGACAACGAACTCCGAGAATTGATATCCAAACGAGCTGTGATCGAAGTCGACCCTTCCTCCCCAGGCTTTATCAGCAACCTCTTCTTAGTCAAGAAGAAAGGAGGGGGCTACCGCCCCGTCATAAATCTACGGGATTTAAACCAACATGTCACCTATCGACATTTCAAGATGGAGGGGATACATTGCCTCCGCGATCTCCTCCAGCCCGGGGACTGGCTGGTAAAGGTGGACCTGAAAGACGCATACCTCACCGTCCCCATGCATCAGGACTCCCAACACCTACTCCGTTTCAGATGGTGGGGACGCACTTGGCAGTTTGCATGCCTACCGTTCGGCCTATCATCCGCCCCATGGTGTTTTACAAAAATCTTGAAACCAGTAGTGGCATCACTGAGGAGCAGGGGCGTACGGCTGATTATTTACTTAGACGATATTCTCGTCATAGCATGCTCCAAAACTCTAGCTTATCGTCACATGGATTGGACGATCAATCTATTACAGAGCCTAGGCTTCTTGATCAATCAAGAAAAGTCGGTTCTTATTCCGGCGCAAGAGATGGAATTCCTAGGATTCCTGGTAGACACCAACCAAGCTGTTCTCCGCCTGCCCAACGCAAAGTTGGCTCTGATCCGCAAAGAGATCAGAGCGATACTACGCAAGGGTTACTTATCGTTACGCATCCTGGCACGTCTGGTAGGCCTACTGGCGGCCTCCATTCAAGCCATCTTTCCGGCCCCTCTCCATTACAGAGCCCTCCAGAGACTGAAGATCCTCCATCTGCGTCAGGGTCTCCGGTACGCGGACGTGATACTGCTCTCTTCAGAGGCCAAAGTCGAACTACAATGGTGGCTTCGACACGCCGTCGAGTGGAATGGCAAAACGATTTTCAATTCCCACCCGGACATCACCATAGAGTCGGACGCGAGTCGCCGAGGCTGGGGAGCTCGCTTGGGAGAGACCTCGACAGGAGGGACCTGGTCCAGGGACGAAACCCTCCTACACATCAACGCGCTGGAACTTTCAGCGGCCTTATTTGCGGTACAGAGCTTTCTGGCGGAAAGATCCAATTGTTGCGTCTTACTACGCATGGACAATATTGCAGCGGTACAATACATCAACCGCTTGGGAGGCACCAGATCCAAGATTCTGGCAGATATTGCCTCAGAGGTTTGGCACTTCTGTCTGTCTCGCAACATCACCCTCATGGCGGAGTACATTCCGGGCATTTCCAACTCTGTAGCAGACTGGAATTCCCGCTACCTCATCGACTCCAGCGATTGGCGCTTGCATCGCCCAACCTTCGTCAAACTGAACTTACTTTGGGGTCCCCTGGGCATAGATCTGTTCGCTTCTCGCCTCAATCACCAACTACCCCGTTTCTTCAGTTGGAGGCCGGACCCAGGGTCAGCAGCGGTGGACGCGTTCCGACACTCCTGGACGGGGGAGACGCATTACGCGTTTCCCCCATTCTCCACGATCCCCAAGGTACTGCTGCAGATTGCGAACCAGAGGGCAACGGTCGTATTGATCACCCCATGGTGGCCAACACAACCATGGTTTCCTCTCCTGCTGGAACTAGCTTCGGACTACCCCAGGCTTCTACCTTCGCTCCCACACATACTCTCCCACCCGACCAAAGGTTTGCATCCTCTGGTAGAGGAGGGCACACTGATTCTCCTGGCATGGTTGGTTTCGGGGTGCCAGGAACACACGATGACCTTTCAAACTCGGCTAGAGATCTCCTCGCCCTGGGCTGGGCCCCCGGGACTCGATCGGCATATCGATCAGCCTGGAGACTCTGGGTACGTTGGTGCGATCAACGGCAGGTTGATCCCATACATGCCCCTGTGACTGTCATAGTGAACTACTTGGCAGATTCGTTCGGATCCGGCAAATCATATAGTTCGCTAAATATTTACAGGTCAGCCATATCAGCTTACCACTACCCTGTAAATTCTCTCCCAATCGGCAGACATCCACTGATTTGTAGACTCTTACGAGGCATTAGATTCAAACGACCCCCTCGCCCTAGGTATCAGTCTACCTGGGATGTCTCCAGAGTTTTAGACATGTTCTCAGGCTGGGAGGACAATGATACTTTACCCCTCAAATTATTGTCGTTTAAGCTAACAGTCCTCCTATGCCTAATATCCATCAAACGCGTCTCAGACGTCAGGGCATTGGACATTTCCAGACGCCAGTTCTCACCGCAGGGCGTGAGATTCACGGTGGTCCGTAGAACTAAGACGGGCCTACAGTCGGTGTTTTATCCCTATTTTCCTACACACCCACGGCTCTGCGTGGTTAGATGCCTACAGGCATACGAGGCTCGCACTACAGAACTACGACCCCAAGGGCTGTCTCAACTTCTGATATCCTACGTAAAACCACATCACCCGGTCACCCCCGCCACTCTGGCGCGGTGGGTTAGATCGGCCATGGCAATGGCGGGCATAGACATTACCCTGTTTGGGGCACACTCCTCCAGAGGTGCCATGGCTACTAAGGTGGTCACGACAGGGGGCTCTCTCGCAGACCTTTTAATAGCGGCCGACTGGTCTTCCGAGACAGTCTTTCGTCTCTTCTATTTCAGACCGGAGGATCATGTCTCCATGTCAGTCTTAGGATGATTACATTTATTTATTTATTTATTATTATAATCTTGTTAAGATGCTAATGTTAAGCTTTGAA
The DNA here is from genome assembly GCF_905171765.1 of Bufo bufo. Lineage (NCBI taxonomy): Eukaryota > Metazoa > Chordata > Amphibia > Anura > Bufonidae > Bufo > Bufo bufo. The sequence continues at coordinate 408,494,661 of NC_053390.1, read as the reverse complement.
CTTGCATAAGATATGAGCCTCCTGTCTGATATATAATTTGAGATTTTCCTAACTTATGACGGAAAATATTGATTATATGAAGACAGGAGGCGAGTATCTTCCCTCCCTACCCAACCCTTTTCACGATTCTACATTGTATTTCAGGTTATTGAACAAGGTCACGGCACCGGCATGCAAACGATCTGTTAATCGAATGATGCTCAACCTTCCGGACGACCAATGGTCGAATTGGTTCTTGGTTTGCCCCCGTTGGGACCAGTTGCTGTCGACACAGACGGAGATGTTAGGCCGGCTGGCCGAAGAGTTGTCAGATGACGACGAAGTTCAGAGATAGACCTGGTTTCGATATCTGAGACTTACACAAAGAAAGAGGAAGAGAGAGGTGTGAGCAGTCCTTTTATAGAGTCTAGGATGGGAGTGGCTAAGACCAAGGGCTGCTGGGAAGTGTAGTCCCTGCAGTTTCTTTTCTTTTCTATTGATTACGTTAAAATTGAGCAATACTTTTTCTCTGCTGTGAGCATTAATAAAGAAGGATTAATGCATAAGATACTCGCCTCCTGTCTTCATATAATCAATATTTTCCGTCATAAGTTAGGAAAATCTCAAATTAAATATTCTTCTGAAATACTTTGTTCTTTACATAGTTGAATGTGCTGACAACAAATTCACACAAAAATAAAATATGGAAATCAAATTTTTTAACCCATGGAGGTCTGGATTTGGAGTCACCCTCAAAATTAAAGTGGAAAAACACACTACAGGCTGATCCAACTTTGATGTAATGTCCTTAAAACAAGTCAAAATGAGGCTCAGTAGTGTGTGTGGCCTCCACGTGCCTGTATGACCTCCCTACAATGCCTGTGCATGCTCCTGAAGAGGTGGCGGACGGTCTCCTGAGGGATCTCCTCCCAGACCTGGACTAAAGCATCTGCCAACTCCTGGACAGTCTGTGGTGCAACGTGACGTTGGTGGATAGAGCGAGACGTGAATTCCCAGATGTGCTCAATTGGATTCAGGTCTGGGGAACGGGCGGGCCAGTCCATAGCATCAATGCCTTCGTCTTGCAGGAACTGCTGACACACTCCAGCCACATGAGGTCTAGCATTGTCTTGCTTTAGGAGGAACCCAGGGCCAACCGCACCAGCATATGGTCTCACAAGGGGTCTGAGGATCTCATCTCGGTACCTAATGGCAGTCAGGCTACCTCTGGCGAGCACATGGAGGGCTGTGCGGCCCTCCAAAGAAATGCCACCCCACACCATTACTGACCCAATGCCAAACCGGTCATGCTGGAGGATGTTGCAGGCAGCAGAACGTTCTCCACGGCGTCTCCATACTCTGTCACGTCTGTCACATGTGCTCAGTGTGAACCTGCTTTCATCTGTGAAAAGCACAGGGCGCCAGTGGCGAATTTGCCAATCTTGGTGTTTTCTGGCAAATGCCAAACATCCTGCACGGTGTTGGGCTGTAAGCACAACCCCCACCTGTGGATGTCGGGCCCTCATATCACCCTCATGGAGTCTGTTTCTGACCGTTTGAGCGGACACATACACATTTGTGGCCTGCTGGAGGTCATTTTGCAGGGCTCTGGCAGTGCTCCTCCTGTTCCTCCTTGCACAAAGGCGGAAGGTAGCGGTCCTGCTGCTGGGTTGTTGCCCTCCTACGGCCTCCTCCACGTCTCCTGATGTACTGGCCTGTCTCCTGGTAGCACCTCCATGCTCTGGACACTACGCTGACAGACACAGCAAACCTTCTTGCCACAGCTCGCATTGATGTGCCATCCTGGATAAGCTGCACTACCTGAGCCACTTGTGTGGGTTGTGGACTCCGTCTCATGATACCATTAGAGTGAAAGCACCGGCAGCATTCAAAAGTGACCAAAACATCAGCCAGGAAGCATAGGAACTGAGAAGTGGTCAGGTCACCACCTGCAGAACCACTCCTTTATTGGGGGTGTCTTGCTAATTGCCTATAATTTCCACCTGTTGTCTATCCCATTTGCACAACAGCATGTGAAATTGATTGTCACTTAGTGTTGCTTCCTAAGTGGACAGTTTGATTTCACAGAAGTGTGATTGACTTGGAGTTACATTGTGTTGTTTAAGTGTTCCCTTTATTTTTTTGAGCAGTGTACTTTGTACTGTAGCCACTGGAACTTGAAAACATTTAGAAATGGCCTTGTAGCCCTTTCCTGACTTGTGAGCAGCCACAATGCGCAGCCGCAGGTCCTCACTGAGCTCCTTTGTCTTAGCCATGACTGTCCACAAACCAACTGCAGAGAGCTGCTGTTTTTCACCTGTTGAGTTGATTAAAACAGCTGTTCCCAATTAATCAGGGTAATTAGGATGCTTTAGAACAGCTTGGACTATTTGGAATGGTATAGAACTTAGGATTTTCCCACAGACTGTGACAGTTTGTGAAGGGTATGAATAATTTTGAACTGGACACTTTTTGCTCAAATGTAAATAAAAGCTGAGAAATGTTTTTTTTTTTCCACAGTAATGCCTCTTGTACATCGTCTTATCTTTTGGGAGACACCTATGTCATTTCCCATCAAAAAATTACTTGCTGGTTGAATAAAAGTTACTTTAAGTCAAAATTTGCCAGGGGTATAAATAATTCTGGGCAGCACTGTATATAACACAGTTAGTGGGAGATAGTCAGTGTAGGTTAGATAGTGATATAGTGCAGGGTGTTAGGTAGTGTTATATGTTCTGCTGTCCATACATACATGCTACAGACATAGTGCTGTGATGTCACAAGTTCACAACAATACTTATTGCACCAATCACTAATATGTAGTCAAATGTGCTAAACTGTGAAGTTGCACATATTGCACCAAAATATGCACATCGTTAATTGCCGATTTGTGCAATCGCAAATATATTTGACCACTCTATCTGCATATAAATCTATTGTAATGTTCTGCCATGTCAACCATTTTCTCCAATCTCAGGAAACTACTAGCAGCTTGAAAAATGTAGCAAAAGTGACCCACGCCTGTATTGCGCGCGCAATATGCGCTTATTACATTGCCGATTTTTGCAATCAAAAAAATAATAGCGAATTCTCGAATTTGCTAATTTATGATAAATATTCGCCCAAATAGTCACAACATATCGCAAATATTGTCCCTGCCCATCACTAGTTATCATATATTTAATCGCATGTAGTAAATATTTTTATTCACTTATCCTGGGTAAGTTTATTAATTCTCAAATCTTTTAAATTCACATTACGTTACTGTTATGATTAAGGTCATGTATGTGATAAAAATGCATCAATATTTTTGTACTCATGCTGGGATTGCTGAGTATTTTATTATTCAGGAAAGAAGAAGGGGGTTATGCTTTTCCAGTGAAGCTGGAATTTTTGTCCTTGGTTTTTAAAGTTATTTATATCATGAGGCATAAACAATGTGTTCTATGACAGCAAGCTGAGATCTGGAAGCTGGAAGATATTGACATGGTGAATATTTTAGAACATTTTATGACTTTTCTCTGTGCAAACATTAATAACATAACATTTATTGATACCCCTTTAAAAAGCCTAGTTATGAAACACTACTAATATGACATCTAAACGTTTCTAAACAGAGAAGGAATTATTGATGGATATTTACTATGCCCTTTACACCACTATTTTGGCATAAAAAAGTCGCACAATATGGCACACTCCATATCTGCACCATAATTTGCTAATTTTTAGGCTTAGGGTATAGGGATTAACGGCAGAGGCAAGGCTTTGCATGGCTCATTGGATTACTATAATTTAAGACAGAAACTGCTGTAAATTATAGCTGGCATAGACTTCAGTTTCCTGCGCACAGCAGGGCAGAGATGTGCTGAATTTATTAAGGATCTTCTGCCTCTTAATAAATTAGGCACATCTGACACCAGTGCATGGAGATCAAGACTCTTGTATGGGTACGCCAGTCTTGAAAAATATCCCCTATTATGTATATGGCTGTACTGTTTTATTTTCTAGTGTACTGTAAATGGTTAAAAAAAAAGAGCCAAGTATTATTTGGTATATTTACTATGTGATACTGCTTGTAACTAAGAATGATAACTAAGTTGATTGTAAACAAGATAATTGGCTATTCCATGATTTCTTGCCCTGAAATGTCACCGTCTGTATCACAGGCAGCACATATAAATAAATTTAGATTTTTCTTTTTGCAATGACCTTAAACTGTAACATTCTGCATCATTAGGGCAATGTCTGTACAAGGAACTAAATCAGTTTCTCAGCTTTATTAGCAATGCAACTTATGAGAAGATATGTATTCAAGTAATTTGAAGAACAGCCAAATCTTTCATTTATATTTTTATTTTACTTGCTTATATAGCACCAACAATTTCTCTGACAAGTCTGTTGCAACAAGTTTTGTTCTCATGGAAGATGAGCTGCTGCCAGAGAATTGGAATAAGATATGGGGAACTTATGAAGAATCTGCTAACTGATGGCCAAAGAGTAAAGTGTGCAAGGATACCCTCCATTTTCAAGGGTAATAGCAACATCTGAACAGTTTAACCACTTTAGGACCACAGGTTTATACCCCCCTAGTGACCAGGCCCTTTTTTTTTACAAATCAGCACTTCACAAATTTCACGGTTTATTGCTCGGTCATGCAACTTGGCACCCAAATAAATTTTACCTCCTTTTCTTCTCACAAATACAGATTTCTTTTGGTGGTACTTGAGATTTGCTGCTGAGATTTTTAGTTTTTCTGATATTAATCAAAATAGACCGCAATTTTCTCAAAAAAAGTGTATTTTTAAATTTCTCTGGTTAAATTGTTCAAAAATAATTACATTTCTATACAAGTTTGTGTCAGAATTTATTGTGCTGCATGTCTTTGATAAAAAAAAATCCATTAAGTGTATATTTATTGGTTTGCGCAAAAGTTATAGCGTTTACAAACTATGGTACAAAAATGTGAATTTCCGCATTTTGAAGCAGCTCTGACTTTCTGAGCACCTGTCATGTTTCTTGAGGTGCTAGAATGCCAGGATAGTATAAATACCCCCAAAATGACCCCATTTTAGAAAGAAGACACCCCAAAGTATTCGTGGAGGGGCATGGTGAGTTTATGTATGATTTAATTTTTTTTCACAAGTTAGTGGAAAATGACACTTTCTGAGGAAAAAAATAAAAAAATAAAGTTGCTATGGACTGGCCCGGTCTGGGGAACGGGCGGGCCAGTCCATAGCATCAATGCCTTCGTCTTGCAGGAACTGCTGACACACTCCAGCCACATGAGGTCTAGCATTGTCTTGCATTAGGAGGAACCCAGGGCCAACCGCACCAGCATCTGGTCTCACAAGGGATCTGAGGATCTCATCTCGGTACCTAATGGCAGTCAGGCTACCTCTGGTGAGCACATGGAGGGCTGTGCGGCCCTCCAAAGAAATGCCACCCCACACCATTACTGACCCAATGCCAAACCGGTCATGCTGGAGGATGTTGCAGGCAGCAGAACGTTCTCCACGGCGTCTCCAGACTCTGTCACGTCTGTCACATCTGTCACATGTGCTCAGTGTGAACCTGCTTTCATCTGTGAAAAGCACAGGGCGCCAGTGGCGAATTTGCCAATCTTGGTGTTTTCTGGCAAATGCCAAACGTCCTGCACGGTGTTGGGCTTTTTACATATGTGTATATGTAAAAATACACCCCAAAATACATTTCCCTACTTCTTCTGAGTATGGCGATACCACATGTGTGACACTTTTTTGCAGCCCAAATTCCAATGAGTACCTTTAGGATTTCACAGGGCATTTTAACGCATTTGGATTCCAAACTACTTCTCACGCTTTAGGGCCCCTAAAATGCCAGGGCAGTATAAATACCCCACAAGTGACCCCATTAAAGAAGACACCCCAAGGTATTCCGTGAGGGGCATGGCGAGTTCATAGAAGATTATTTTTTTTGGCACAAGTTAGCGGAAATTGATTTTATTTTATTTTTTATTACAAAGTCTCATATTCCACTAACTTGTGACAAAAAATAAAATTTTACATGAACTCGTCATGCCCGTCACGGAATACCTTGGGGTGTCTTCTTTCTAAAATGGAATTTGGGCCCCTTTGCGCACCTAGGCTGCAAAAAAGTTTCACACATGTGGTATCGCCGTACTCAGAAGAAGTAGGGCAATGTGTTTTAGGGTGTATTTTTACATATACCCATACTGTGTGTGAGAAATATCTCTGTAAATTACAACATTTTCCATTTTTTTTATACAAAGTTGTCAATTTACAGAGATATTTCTCTCACCCAGCATGGGTATATGTAAAAATACACCCCAAAACACATTGCCCTACTTCTCCTGAGTACAGCAATACCATAAGAGTGACACTTTTTTGCAGCCAAGATGCGCAAAGGGGCCGAAAGTCCAACGAGTACCTTTTAGGAGGCCATTTTTAGGCATTTGGATTCCAGACTTCTTCTCACGCTTTAGGGCAGTATAAATACCCCACATGTGACCCTATTTTGGAAAGAAGACACCACAAGGTATTCCGTGAGGGGCATGGTGAGTTCATAGAAGATTTTTTTTTGCCACAAGTTAGCGGAAATTGATATATATTTTTTTTTCTCACAAAGTCTCCCTTTCCGCTAACTTGTGACAAAAAGTTCAATCTTTCATGGACTCAAAATGCCCCTCAACGAATACCTTGAGGTGTCTTCTTTCCAAAATGGGGTCATTTGTGGGGTGTTTGTACTGCCCTGGCATTTGAGGGTCTCCGCAATCATTACATGTATGGCCAGCATTAGGAGTTTCTGCTATTCTCCTTAGGCCTCATGCACACGACCGTTGTTTGGGTCCGCATCTGAGCCGCCGTTTTGGCAGCTCGGATGCGGACCCATTCATTTCAATGGGGCCGCAAAAGATGCGGACATCACTCCGTGTGCTGTCCGTATCCGTGGCTCCGTTCCGCGGCCCCGCTAAAAAAATATAACATGTCCTATTCTTGTCCGCGCTTTGCGGACAAGAATAGGCATTTATATTCCGTTCCACAAATTGCGGAAGTTAACACGGGCGCCTTCTGTTTTTTGTGGATCCGCGGTTGGCAGACCGCAAAAAACGGCACGGTCGTGTGCATGAGTCCTTATATTGAGCATCCGGGTAAAGAGATTTTTTTTTCCCGGTCAGCCTCTGGGCTGAAAGAAAAAATGAATGGCACAGATTTTTTCATTCGCATCGATCAATATGGATGAAAAAATCTCTGCCCAAAAATGTGCAAAAAAAAAATAAAAAATCTGCGATCGCTAATAAAGATCCAAAAAGCTCAAAAGAGCGATTTTACGGTGTTTTTGCATTGATCAGAAAAAAAAATATTCTGTCACTGCGGTGGGGCGGACTGAACGCAAGTGTGCACACAAGATCAGGCCTGATCGGGCGAACACTCGAACACTGTGTTTTTTGTAGAGCCTAAGGTGACCCTAATGTACTGATATACAGTACAGACCAAAAGTTTGGACACACCTTCTCATTCAAAGAGTTTTCTTTATTTTCATGACTATGAAAATTGTAGATTCACACTGAAGGCATCAAAACTATGAATTAACACATGTGGAATTATATACATAACAAACAAGTGTGAAACAACTGAAAATATGTCATATTCTAGGTTCTTCAAAGTAGCCAACTTTTTCTTTGATTACTGCTTTGCACACTCTTGGCATTCTATTGATGAGCTTCAAGAGGTAGTCACCTTGAAATGGTTTTCACTTCAGAGGTGTGCCCTGTCAGGTTTAATAAGTGGGATTTCTTGCCTTATAAATGGGGTTGGGACCATCAGTTGCGTTGAGAAGTCAGGTGGATACACAGCTGATAGTCCTACTGAATAGACTGTTAGAATTTGTATTATGGCAAGAAAAAAGCAGCTAAGTAAAGAAAAACTACTAATTACTTTAAGAAATGAAGGTCAGTCAGTCAGCCAAAAAATTGGGAAAACTTTGAAAGTAAGGGCTATTTGACCATGAAGGAGAGTGATGGGGTGCTGCACCAGAAGACCTGGCCTCCACAGTCACCGGACCTGAACCCAATCGAGATGGTTTGGGGTGAGCTGGACCGCAGAGTGAAGGCAAAAGGGCCAACAAGTGCTAAGCATCTCTGGGAACTCCTTCAAGACTGTTGACATTTCAGGTGACTACTAGTGTTGAGCGCGAATATTCGAATATCGAATTTTTTTCACGAATATCGGCACTTCGCTAATTCGCGAATATTTCGAATATAGTGATATAAATTCGATATTTCGAATATTCGTTTTTATTTTTTTATTTTTTTTATTGTTATATTTTTTTCTTTCCCACTTCCCTAAAGTTGTTCTTACCTGTCCTTTGGATTCCTGGCTTCCTGGCTGCTCCAGTCAGTGCCCGTTGCCGCTTCTGCCGACTTCCGTGCTCATGGAGCGTCCCCATCACCATGGGAACGTCTCCATATACTAGAATGTACTGTCGGATTTGAGAATTACGTGAAAAATCGCAATTCGATTATTTCAAGTTATAATAATCGAATTTCGATTTTAACTTAGCACTGCTATATTCCATATTCGTTAATTCTAGCCTAATATGGAATATAGCAGTGCTAAGTTAAAATCGAAATTCGATTATTATAGCTTGAATTTTTTATTTTATTTTTTTATTGTTATATTTTTTTCTTTCCCACTTCCCTAAAGTTGTTTTTACCTGTCCTTTGGATTCCTGGCTTCCTGGCTGCTCCAGTCAGTGCCCGTTGCCGCTTCTGCCGACTTCAGTGCTCATGGAGCGTCCCCATCACCATGGGAACGTCTCCAAGTACTAGAATGTACTGTCGGATTTGAGAATTACGTGAAAAATCGCAATTCGATTATTTCAAGTTATAATAATCGAATTTCGATTTTAACTTAGCACTGCTATATTTAATTCTAGCCTAATATGGAATATAGCAGTGCTAAGTTAAAATCGAAATTCGATTATTATAACTTGAATTAATCGAATTGCGATTTCAACTTGGACCTGGTTTACTATGGTTGGCTTGGTAGAATTAGCGAATATGACGAATGTATTCGTCATATTCCACAAAACGAATATAACGAATGTATTCGTCATATTCCACAAAACGAAGATAACGAAGTATTCTGCATCTTCGTTTTAGCTACCTATTCATCAACTTCGCTAATTCTAGCAATCATATAGGAAAGTTTACTATAGAGACAGCTAAGTTTAATTCGCTATGCGATTATATGACTGCTTTTTAAAAATAAATAAATAGAATAATTATAATACCTGATAATTATTATAATTATTCTATTTATAAAAAAAAAGCAAAGTAATATAATCGCATAGCGAATTAAACTTAGCTGTCTCTATAGTAAACTTTCCTATATGATTGCTAGAATTAGCGAAGTTGATGAATATGTAGCTAAAACGAAGATGCAGAATACTTTGTTATCTTCGTTTTGTGGAATATGACGAATACATTCGTTATATTCGTTTTGTGGAATATGACGAATACATTCGTCATATTCGCTAATTCTACCAAGCCAACCATAGTAAACCAGGTCCAAGTTGAAATCGCAATTCGATTAATTCAAGTTATAATAATCGAATTTCGATTTTAACTTAGCACTGCTATATTCCATATTAGGCTAGAATTAAATATAGCAGTGCTAAGTTAAAATCGAAATTCGATTATTATAACTTGAAATAATCGAATTGCGATTTTTCACGTAATTCTCAAATCCGACAGTACATTCTAGTATATGGAGACGTTCCCATGGTGATTGGGACGCTCCATGAGCACGGAAGTCGGCAGAAGCGGCAACGGGGACTGACTGGAGCAGCCAGGAAGCCAGGAATCCAAAGGACAGGTAAGAACAACTTTAGGGAAGTGGGAAAGAAAAAAATATAACAATAAAAAATAAAAAAAAATTCAAGTTATAATAATCGAATTTCGATTTTAACTTAGCACTGCTATATTCCATATTAAGATAGAATTAACGAATATGGAATATAGCAGTGCTAAGTTAAAATCGAAATTCGATTATTATAACTTGAATTAATCGCATTGCTATTTCAATAGGAGAGTAGCCTTTAAGTTAAAATCGCAATACACGATTATTTAAATCGCATATTAATCGCGATAACAAGAATAATGACAAATATTCGATTTCGACGAATATAAAACGAATATTCTATTGAATATTCGCGAATTTCGTCGAAATCGAATATGGCACCTGCCGCTCATCACTAGTGACTACCTCTTGAAGTTCATCAAGAGAATGCCAAGAGTGTGGAAAGCAGTAATCAAAGCAAAAGGTGGCTACTTTGAAGAACCTAGAATATGACATATTTTCAGTTGTTTCACACTTGTTTGTTATGTATATAATTCCACATGTGTTAATTCATAGTTTTGATGCCTTCATAGTCATGAAAATAAAGAAAACTCTTTGAATGAGAAGGTGTGTCCAAACTTTTGGTCTGTACTGTAGATCTGATTGCGATCAGTCTTGATCACTTACAGATACTATATAGTACTAGTGCTGATTAGCGACAGCGATGACGCTAATCAGCGACTAATCAGTGACTGCGGTGCGGTGGGCTGGGCGCTAACTACCTAACAAGTAGCTAACTAAATGGCGGTGATAAGGGACCCTTAGGCCCCATTTACACGTCCAAAATTCTGTTCCGCATTTTGCGGAACGGAATTGCGGACCCATTCATTTCTATGGGGACAGACTTTGTCCCGCTCGGATCCGGAATTGCGGCTCTGCACTTCCGGGTCCGCACTTCCGTTAGAACATAATATAGAACATGTCCTATTCTTGTCCGCAATTGCAGACAAGAAAAGGCATTTTCTATATAGTTCTGGCAATGTGCGGATCCGCAAAATGCGGAAAGCACATTGCCGGTGTCCGTGTTTTGCGGATCTGCGGATCCGCAAAACACATACGGACATCTGAATGGAGCCTTACAGGGGGGTGATCAATGACAGAGGGGTGATCAGGGGTTAATAAGGGGTTAATAAGTGACAGGGGTGTGTGTGTGTAGTGTAGTGTGGTGCTTGGTGCTACTTACAGAGCTGCCTGTGTCCTCTGGTGGTCGATCCAAGCAAAAGGGACCACCAGAGGACCAGGTAGCAGGTATATCAGACGCTGTTAACAAAACAGCGTCTAATATACCTTTCTGATGTTAAAAAAATCGCATCTACAGCCTGCCAGCGAATAATCGCTGCTTGCAGGCTGTAGATCAACTCGTTTACCTTGCGATCCTGTGAACGCACACTCCTGTGAGCAAGCGTTCACAGGAAATCTCGGGTCTCACGAGATGACGCCTATTGGCGTCATCGAGACCTGAGAGAGCCGCCGCACTGACGCCTATCAGCGTTAGTGTGACGGGAGATGGTTAAAAAAGGTGATCCAGTAGTATTGCAGTATTTTATGGCTGACAGGTCTTTTTTACAGTAATATGATTGACTATTTATAAGCAGCATAAACTGTAAAGCTCTAAACTGCGACTATCAAGTTGCCACTCTGTCATATGCTGTGATTCTTCAAGAAGTACCGTATGTTTTATGAGCTGATTAATTGCAAAAATGATTGTTTTATTTAATGTGCAGTCAAAATTGCCAAGTAAAAATCTAGGTACATTTCCAGAATAAAAAAAAAAACATGAAACTACTGGTGCAGTGGCCAGGTACGGGGGGGAGATAATATTCTGTACGGGGGGATAATGTTCTGTATTTGTCATGACGCCAATTGCAGCGTGCGCAGGGTACTATCCCAGGGCCCTTCCAAGATGTTATAATGCACATCCCAAATTAGGAATGCCAGAGTGGTGTAATGGCCTATAATGTCTCTATAGTTTTGTGGTAGTTGTGTCACGGTATCTCCTACCTGGTGTGGTAATATGAACAGTCCTGGAAGGTGTGTTGTCCCACTTCAGGTACCTCAGATGAGTGAGACAGATAAAATCCAGAGAGTGGCAGTAGTCTCAGCAAAGCATAGTTTGCTGAGACATTTCTGTATACATTTTCTGGGCTGGATTTTACTTGGACTGGTGGGTAGACTTGGTAGAGTGAGTTCCCAGTCCACACCCTTCCAGTACGGGTTTTCCTTTCTACCTGAGGTGATCGCAGTTGAGGCCTGCTGTAATCAGGCTTGCATAAAGCGCCTCAGAGTAGGTCAGTCTGAGGAGGGAGAAGTGTCTGTGATACTGGAGCAGAGGCTCTGTATGTGTAGTTTCAGTCAGGAGGACTGAGGGGCTACAAGGCTATGTGAAGCCTGATCTCTCCCCTGTGTGGACTGACGCTTGATGAGTGGAACCTGCTAAGGCTTGGAGCCTGAGACCCTGACACTAAGCGGTACTTAGAGGTGAGTCAGGGAAACCTATGTGTTTAGTTAGAGCCCAGACGGGCAGGAGTTTATTTTGTACATTCCATCTGGCGCATTTCTCATTGAACTCAATAGTGATCTATCGAACATTTATCGAATATTTCAACTATTTATATATTTTTATTCATCGATAATATTTGCCCTTTTTAGAATTGTCCCTGCTACATTTTTATCACGGTATATACATCAGGTGCATTTATAGACTTTGTCCTTTTCCATTTTGAATATACGGAATTGTCTTATTTATTCAGGTGTTATATTATTACTGTATTATAGATTTTACCTATTTAGATTTAATATAGGGCTATTAACTATTAAATATTATTGCTATATACTATCTGTTCTTAGTCTCTATTTGGTCCAGCTGGTGAGTGCTCAGTCTTCCTATTTCTTACATTTATTCTCATTTTATGACTGGGTGAGTCATTTCAGACTTAGTAGCACCCATTCCACAACCATATACAGAGTGAGCCACCATATTTCCATTATATCTCTATTTTGTACAACTGTTTATGTTTACGCGGACGTGCTGCAATAAAACAGTTTTGGCCCTTAAATCCTGGTGTCTGTGAAGATGTCTGTGAGTGTGACCCCCTGAAAGAGAGACGATCCCTTACACTGGGTATGGCTGGACTCTTGGCTCCTGGCTCACTTGCAATAAATTTGAGTGTAGTGATAGTAGGAGTAATAGAGGAATTTTGCAGAAGAAATGATGTCCAGACCTTTAGATAAAGTTCAAACATTTCTTTACTTGAGGTAACTTTCATCCAAGCAGTATATAGCTTTGGTCTCTTGGTCCCAGCAGGTTTTGTGTAACTATAATATCTGTGGTTGCTAAAATGTAACTTTTAATAAATTATCTAAAAAAGATATGTGGAAATTCTCAAATACATATATTAACTATATATATATATATATATATATATATATATATATATATATATATATATATAATCTATCCGTCTTGGGTGGCACCCACTACATGTATAAAGTGATACCGGCCAAACCCAAGACTGTATGTATCGCCAGGGGGGCAGTCCAGTGACCAGATCTGTGGGGGGGGGGGGGGGGGGGTTTTTTGTAATGTATACTCCTCCATCAACCATGGCCGTCTTTACCAAGGGGCAAAAGGGGCAGCTGCCCCGAGCCCAGTTGCTCCTGGGGGACCCAAGGCAGCTGCCTCTTGAGCCCTGCTAGCCACTGCCCCGGGTGTCAGGCTGTCAGCTACACAGGGGGTGCTGCCATGCCATGCCTGTCGGCGCTCCAGACAGCGAACTGTGAGCTGTGATTCTCTAGGACCTTAGATGACATCATCACCATGTGACCAGTAACCTAGCAATATTACTGGTCACATGGCTATGAGGTCATCAATGTCCTTTCTACCAGGAGTGTTGTGACAGCAGTTTGCCTTAACTGTGGAGCTTTTTTTGTGAAGATTACATCAGAAAAAGGTGACAGGGGCTGTTATGCTAATATACTGTAAACTACTGTATAGTGTGGGGGCCTGTATAGTGTGGGGGCCTGTATAGTGTATATTGTGGAATGCTATACTGCTGTACTGTATACTGTGGGGGGCTGTATACTGTGGGGGGTGGGCTGTATACCGTATATTGTGGAGTGCTATACTGTGGGGGGCTGTATACTGTGGGGGGCTGTATACTGTATATTGTGGAGGGCTATACTGCTATACTGTGGGGGGCTGTATAGTGTATATTGTGGAATGCTATACTGCTGTACTGTATACTGTGGGGGGCTGTATACTGTATATTGTGGAGTGCTATGCTGCTGTACTGTATACTGTGGGGGGCTGTATACTGTATACTGTGGGTGCTGTATATTGTGGAGTTCTATACTGCTGTACTGTATAGTGTGGGGTGCTGTATAGTGTGGGGTGCTGTATTGTGTATAGTTTAGGATGCTGTATACGGTGAGGTGCTATACTGCTCTACTGTATACTGGGAAGTGCTGTATACTGTGGGCTGCTATCCTGCTCTACTATATACTGTGTGATACTGTATAGTGTGGGGTGCTATACTGCATACTGTGTGGTGCTGTAAACTATAGGGTGCTATACTGCATACTGTGGGTTGCTGTATACTATAGGGTGCTATACTGCATACTGTGGGGTGCTGGGGTGCACTGTAACACTAGGATGAGTCGAGCCCCGGTCTCCTTCCTGCAGAGTGGTGCCCACTTCCAGCCTGAGCCCAGCTGCCCAGAGCACTGATCCTGAGCCGCTGGAGTCTTTAGAACTGGAAGTATTTACAGTCATTCACTGTACTCTACCAAATGTGTGGATTTTTTGTGTGTGTTGTGTGGAGGGCGTGATTGCCTGCTAAGGTGTGGGAAGGCGGGATCCAGGGGGACCAAGTAAATTTTTGCCCAGGGTCCAATCAATATTAAAGACGGTCCTGTCATCAACCCCACACGTAAATCAGTCAATCAGTCACACACAAATCTGCACTCCCTATTGATGCTATAATCATCGGCTACCTAGCTGTGTCCCTATAAGATTTGAGGCTCTCCCCTCTATGATTCAGGGTGAGCAGCCTAGCTCGCTCGACGCGTTTCACTGGTGACTTTTAATATTGCCACCAATTCATCAGGAGCGCTGTAGACACATACAAACACTCACAAATGTGCTGACACGCTCTGGTGCATAGCGTACAGCACGTAGCCTGTGGCACTGGGACGGCCGTAGCACGGCCGCCCTCCACCGCCGCTAAAGAAGAGAACGCCGAACGTCATCTCGCGGGAACCAATGAATACAGGGTATCGCTTAACAGCAGCGCGCCCCTGTCCCACCTCTGTACAGTATTTTCGGAGGCATAGGAGGTAAGAAATATTAAGTGAAGTGACTAATCGGCGGTTAACTTTGTTCCAGATATAGTCATGCTCTGTATATACACGAACCAGGAACCCTGCTAGAGAATACAGAACCAGCATAAACGCTGCATCTGGTATATGTGAATGGTTACCAAGCGTATGAATGCCTGAATAAGCATTAAAGTGCAGATTGACATCCAAATAACATCAATCACAGCCACATGGATAAGGCCTCATGCACACGACCGTTGATGTGTTCCGTTCCGCAAAATGGGGTTCCGTTGTTCCGTGATCCATTTCCATTTTTGTTTCCGTGTGTCTTCCTTTATTTTCGAGGATCACCAGACATGAAGGAAAGTAAAAAAAAGTCTAAGTCAAGTTTGCCATGCAAATGATAGAAAAAAAACGGACGCGGACGCGGATGAAAATCTTGTGGGCCTCCACATTTTTCACGGTCCCATTGACTTGAATGGGTCCGCAAACCGTTTTTTTCGTGAAAAAAATAGGACCGGTTATATTTTTTTGACGGACTGGAACCACGGATCACGGACGAGGATGACAAACGGTGCATTAGCCGAGTTTTCAACGGACCCATTGAAAGTCAATGGGTCCACAGAAAATCACGAAAAACGGAACAACGGACACGGAATAAAACAACGGTTGTGTGCATGAGGCCTTATACGTATAGTGTAAAGGGATTTGTCAGTATAAAGCCAGCACCAATGCAACATAGCTCAACATCTGCAAGGTAGTCGCCTACAACGCATTAACTTACGTAGTGAACCATCCCAGCAGGTTTTGGCAATGATTGGCAGGAATGAATACTTCTGCTTTAAATGTGGAGCTTGCAGGATAAATATCTGCTTTGTAGCTCTGTAATTGTGGCAGGGTTAGCTTCTGCACTTATCTGCAACTTCTACTGTGTGGGGACAGACTAGCTTAGGAGGAAATAGCTTCTCCTAGGTCTCTGGACTTATCTCACAGATGAATTCTCAGGGGATGCTTTCTTCCTGGAACTCTGGAGGTTGTCTGTAGTTTCGGCTTTTTTCATCCAGCAGACTGGGAATATGGCTAAGTCTCAGCCGAGACTAGGTCCTTGCTGTCTTTCCTAAGACGGGGGTTCTCCTGAACACTATCACACAGCTTTCCCCAACAGGGGTGGCTGGTACACTGACAAAACTTCCTTCTCCACCCAGACTGCAGGATGTGGGACCAGCCCACTTCTCCACACAGGGGGAGCCAAGCTGGAATTAACCATTCCAGCTTAGATTCACTAAACAATAAACTATACTTACCAATGGGTTGCTGCCACCTGCTGGTATACCAGGTAAAAACATGAACGATTGCATTTAACATAGGTTTATATGCACATTTGTGGAGGACATAATATAAATTACATCAGATGACAGTATAAAGGCTCTTAGGAGATAGTAGCGGGGTAGAGGAGTGTAGTAACACAACTCTGGGGTGTTAAACTGTCTGGTTGGACACTCTACTGTAGGTCCTTAAAGGGATTGCCCAGTTTAGGGATCCCATTTCTATATATATACTATTAGGGAATTCTGGGCTAATAGTGTGTTCACATATATATCTCTTGGCTAGAGTGGAGAGAGGTAAAAAAAAGACCTTACAGTATCTCAATGTGAAGGACCTGTCCTGGTCTGTTTTACACAGGGAATTAATTGATTTGAATAGGCACTGTGTAATCTATCAATTCCCTTGCATTGCTCTGCAGGCAAACGTACGGTCAGGTTTCTGACAGATAACTGTTGATTGCTGGAGGTCTCATAAATTTGTCATCAGCTTATTGTCAAAGGATCCTTATAGCAAATAAGCATTGCTTGAACCTTAGAACCCTTTAGCACCACAGGAAATAACACTGCTGCATGTTATTGGGCTGTATAGATAAAGTCACAAAATCAACATGCCTACTTTGACATCACTTAGTGCTTTGTAGTGTTGATCACGAATATTCGAATTGCAAATTTTAATCGCGAATATCGGCACTTCGAGAATTCGCGAATATTTAGAATATCGCTAAATATATTCGTAATCGCGAATATTCGATTTTTAAAAAAAAAATACCAGTTCATGCAATTTTTTATGCGAAAATTTTATGCGAATTTTCGCAATCAAGAAAATAATGCCTGGAGATCATGAATTCGCGAATTTTCGAATATATAGCGAATATTTGCCCAAATATTCGCTAAATATTGCGAATTCGAATATTGCCCCTGCCGCTCATCACTAGTGCTTTGTAGGTATTGGCTGAAGCTGTCTATTACAGACATCCCATTTTGCTCTGCACGTAATACTTGCACAGTTTTGCAAAACAATGAGTTGCCCTCTTACAGTGAAATTATAGAAAGAACCAACTGTGGAATTATTTTTTTTTAACACAGATAAAGCAACAGTTGAGCTTGAATTTCTCCTATCACTCTCTTTTTTTAATATATAGTTTATTAAATTCACAAAAGAAAATATGACTGCACACATATACCTTCCAGTCCCTGAGGCTCAAATAATTCTACACTGCGTGCAGAATTATTAGGCAAATGAGTATTTTGACCACATCATCCTCTTTATGCATATTGTCTTTCTCCAAGCTGTATAGGCTCGAAAGCCTACTACCAATTAAGCATATTAGGTGATGTGCATCTCTGTAATGAGAAGGGGTGTGGTCTAATGACATCAACACCCTATATTAGGTGTGCATAATTATTAGGCAACTTCCTTTCCTTTGGCAAAATGGGTCAAAAGAAGGACTTGACAGGCTCAGAAAAGTCAAAAATAGTGAGATATCTTGCAGAGGGATGCAGCACTCTTAAAATTGCAAAGCTTCTGAAGCGTGATCATCGAACAATCAAGTGTTTCATTCAAAATAGTCAACAGGGTCGCAAGAAGCGTGTGGAAAAACCAAGGCGCAAAATAACTGCCCATGAACTGAGAAAAGTCAAGCGTGCAGCTGCCAAGATGCCACTTGCCACCAGTTTGGCCATATTTCAGAGCTGCAACATCACTGGAGTGCCCAAAAGCACAAGGTGTGCAATACTCAGAGACATGGCCAAGGTAAGAAAGGCTGAAAGACGACCACCACTGAACAAGACACACAAGCTGAAACGTCAAGACTGGGCCAAGAAATATCTCAAGACGAAATGAAATGAGAGTGAGTCTTGATGGGCCAGATGGATGGGCCCGTGGCTGGATTGGTAAAGGGCAGAGAGCTCCAGTCCGACTCAGACGCCAGCAAGGTGGAGGTGGAGTACTGGTTTGGGCTGGTATCATCAAAGATGAGCTTGTGGGGCTTTTTCGGGTTGAGGATGGAGTCAAGCTCAACTCCCAGTCCTACTGCCAGTTTCTGGAAGACACTTTCTTCAAGCAGTGGTACAGGAAGAAGTCTGCATCCTTCAAGAAAAACATGATTTTCATGCAGGACAATGCTCCATCACACGCGTCCAAGTACTCCACAGCGTGGCTGGCAAGAAAGGGTATAAAAGAAGAAAATCTAATGACATGGCCTCCTTGTTCACCTGATCTGAACCCCATTGAGAACCTGTGGTCCATCATCAAATGTGAGATTTACAAGGAGGGAAAACAGTACACCTCTCTGAACAGTGTCTGGGAGGCTGTGGTTGCTGCTGCACGCAATGTTGATGGTGAACAGATCAAAACACTGACAGAATCCATGGATGGCAGGCTTTTGAGTGTCCTTGCAAAGAAAGGTGGCTATATTGGTCACTGATTTGTTTTTGTTTTGTTTTTGAATGTCAGAAATGTATATTTGTGAATGTTGAGATGTTATTTTGGTTTCACTGGTAAAAATAAATAATTGAAATGGTTATATATTTGTTTTTTGTTAAGTTGCCTAATAATTATGCACAGTAATAGTCACCTGCACACACAGATATCCCCCTAAAATAGCTAAAACTAAAAACAAACTAAAAACTACTTCCAAAAATATTCAGCTTTGATATTAATGAGTTTTTTGGGTTCATTGAGAACATGGTTGTTGTTCAATAATAAAATTAATCCTCAAAAATACAACTTGCCTAATAATTCTGCACTCCCTGTAGGTCCTAAGTATATTAAATTGGAAACCTATGTCTACCATTTTATATGTTTATGCCACATATTGATTCAATCATTGTCAGCTTTCTTAAAACATGAAGTAATTGCACACAAATATGGGGTGATGGTGATGAAATCCAATTGGCCATTAATACTTAAAAAGGTTATCTGAGATACACAGCGATCCTGTGCGGCCGTCTCTTCCGGGATCACAAGCCGTACATTGACCATGTGATCCTGGAAGTGATAGCCACAAAGGATTGTGGAGCATCTCGGATAAGGCTACTTTCACACTTGCAGCAGAGTGATCCGGCAAGCAGTTCCGTCGCCGGAATTGCCTGCCGGATCCGTCAAAATCGACATTACTGGACATTTTTCATGCAACTGATCCATCGTTCCGTTGAGAGAAATTAAAGCCGGATCCGTCAATCCGTTGCATACGGTATACACTTTTTGACGGATCCGTCTGCCGGATCTGTCGTAATAGCGGATTTGTCTGTTTCGTTTTCTTCCATTTTTAAACGAAAATATGGATCCAGTATTCAAATTTCAGAGATAAAAAGATGCAATCTGTTAAGCAAATACTACAAGTGGCTATAAAAGAAAACCGAAGGTCACTTACCACTCAGAAGTTCCTTCTGCAGATTGCAAAGATGATGCCGGACCATATTTGTTTTGGATTTCAGGCTCTAATTCTGGTTTCGCGCTGGAGAAGACGTCTTCGAGCCAGACAGCGTAGAAAGTGTCGCTATTGGGTGCATCCAATAACCTCTGCAAGAATAAGAAGTGGAGTTTTTGAAACTCCGTTTCCCGAATTGAGGAATTATCCAGAAAAATTCTTTAACTACTTACTGATGACGGTAGAAAGTTTTGATGATCTTTTACAACGGGTGTCACCTCACATTCAAAGACAAGACACCACTTTCCGCCACTGTGTTTCCCCAGCAGAACGCCTATTGTTGACCATAAGGTAAAGTACATACTTATTATATGTAGTACCAAATAATTGCTGTCTAAATTTTTTAAAGATGCTCTTTGGTAGTGTGAAACTATGAACTATTCTGTGATCATTGTACAAAGTGCCTAGGCCACAAGTGATGCTCAGCATTATTATTTTTAAATTCTACATCTTGTATGTTAAAGTTTCAATCCATATAATGGTCAAACGATGTCGAATGAACTGTGATCAATATCGGTCACCATGGAGAAGAAACCTTTATCCTTATTTTTTTTATTTATTTTTTATTGTCTACATAAAAAATCTTGTTGGAAGAAAAAATATTGATAAAAGGTCCCATAGAATTGTGTCTGATTGATATACCTTGTATGTATGTATATATATATATATATATATATATATATATATATATATATTTTTAGGTTTCTTGCAAGTGGAGAAAGTTTCAGCTCACTCCATTTCCAATTTCGCCTTGGCATATCAACTGTTTCATTATTGGGAAGGAGACATGCCGTGTTTTGTGGGATCAACTTCATGATGAATTTATTCCACATCCAACTAGACAGCATTGGACAGAAATTTTTGAAAAATATTGGGACATTTGTGAGTTTCCCAACTGCATAGGTGCGGTAGATGGGAAACATATTAGAATAATCAAGCCCCAAGGAACCGGATCAGAGTTTTACAACTATAAGAAATATTTTTCAATAATCCTAATGGCCATCACTGATGCACAATATAGTTTTGTTGCCGTCGACGTAGGGGCCTATGGACGCACTAACGATTCCATGGTATTTAAAAATTCTTATATGGGCCGTAGTCTATATAACAGACAATTTGATTTCCCTCAGCCTCAACCACTGCCAGGTACTGATGCCCCACCCATGCCGTTTGTATTGGTTGGTGATGAGGCCTTCCAAATGTGTGGAAATCTTCTGAAACTTTATTCAAGCCGCAGATTAAATGTAACAAAACGGACATACAACTACCGCTTGACCAGGGCTCGAAGAATGGTTGAATGTACATTTGGAATTTTGGTCGCAAAATGGAGGATTTTTACCAAACCAATTCATATGAAGGTTGAATTGGTGGACGAGGTTGTAAAGTGTGCTGTTGTATTACACAACTACCTCCTTAAAAACAAACCACTCAATTTGGAACAGATACCGGAGGACAGCAAGATGCCAAGCATTGAAAGTTTTGGACCTCGATCAAGTGTTGCGGTTTCACGGATGAGAGACTGTTTTGCGGATTATTTTTGCTTGGAAGCAGGAAGGGTGGACTGGCAGGACCGATTTGTATAAACATTTTGCAATTAATTTTGAAATAACCGTTAATTTCTGTTTATTTGGTGGTTTATACAGTTTGTTGTATTAGGAATAATCTTAATGTAGATACTAGCGCTGCCGTCTAATTTTTTGGGGAGGTGGAAAATCACCAGTACTGTAATACAAATACAGAGAGGTGTGTCGCTGCAGGGTTCTGGTGCGGGGATAATTGCCAAAAAAAAACAAAAGATAGAACAAGCTATTAAGAGAGACTGAGAGGAACCCGCGCTGACTAAGTTTCCATTTAAAACAACGGAGTGTATCAGAGAGAAAGGCCTTTTGTGGGGTGAGAATATAAACTGGCCTATTTGGCATACACTACAGTAATATCGATGTTTAAATGGGTCCCAAAACTATGAATCGTTGGAGTTAAACAAAAAACAAGATATGTATAGAAAGAAGTCAGCAGTTACTTACTGATTGGCGAGCTTGAAGATGGATGTCTTTACTGCTGCTGGATTAATTCCCCGCTTTGTCCGGTGAAGTTCTTGCGGCTGATTTACTTTCAGTGTCAGCGTCTCTCCTGGTCCTATCTTCTGCTTTCCTCGTGGTACGCGCGTAACCCCGGCCGGTAGTTCGCGCGCGCACTTGGAAGCAATGCTTGGTTGTTGTCCTGGAAACCTAACGTGTGACGTCACACATGAAGCTACGGAAGCTTTACTGGTCCACAATACCTCCAACGCGTTTCGGAATAATCGTATTCCTTCCTCAGGGATCCCTGATACTTTTTCCAAATATTTAGAGAAGTGGAAAGTAGGTACGGGAGGGGATGTGACAGAATTTCCCTAAAGAGGGAAGCCAACAACATCGCCTTCAGATTGTGGGTTGGGGCAAGTGTCTGCTCGATATGTACCCAATGTTTGGGGTTATCAGAGGTCCACCATTCTTTGAGTTGATGTACTCTAGTGGCTAAGTAATAGTCATGAATGTTTGGAAGGCTTAAACCACCAAATTTTTTAAATCTGGACATAACCGACCTAGCAATGCGGGGAGGACCTTTGTTCCAAATAAACCCATTAAGCAATTTGCTCACGGTATTAATGAAGGAACTAGGCAGTTCCAGTGGGAGGATCCTGAACAAATAGAGAAGTTTGGGGAGCACATGCTGCGGAAAGGCTGCCAGTCTACCGAGCCATGATATCTCTAATTTCGCTATATTCCCTAACTCCTTTTGGAGATCCAGGAAGAAACTGGGAAAATTTGCATCATATAGCTTTTGAATAGTGGGGGTGAGTTGGACTCCAAGGTATTGGACACCCGAGGACTGCCAATCCCAGGGGTAAAGCTCCTTTAAGTGCTCTAGCGTTCGGTTGGGGATAAAGAGAGGAAGTGCTAGGGATTTTCCTTCGTTGAGTTTGTAAAATGACAGAGAGCCATATTCGTAAATAATCCTCCTGACTTCTTGTAACGACTGGACAGGGTTAGTTAGGGAAAGGATAATGTCCGCGTATAATGAAAGAGTGTGCTGCCTGTCTCCAATTCGAATCCCAGAGATATTCTCAGCTTGTCTGATAGCCTGTGCCAATGGTTCTAGGGACAATATGAATATTAAAGGGGACAGGGGGCATCCCTGTCTAGTGCCGTTTGAGAGGCTAAAGGGGTCTGACAAAACACAGTTGGCCAATACACAAGCTGCAGGGCCTTTGTATAGTGATTCTATGGCTCTAATCAGAGCAGCAGGGAACCCCATTTTTTGGAGTACCGAGAAGGAAAACGACCAATTCACCCGGTCGAAAGCCTTCTCAGCGTCCAGGGTAAGGAACACCGTAGGCATTCTCAGCCTATTGACTCTATCTAATAAGTTAAAAACTCTCCTGGAGTTGTCTGTAATCTGTCTACCCGGGACAAACCCCACTTGGTCAGGAGCTACTAAGGATGGGATAATTGCTGCTAGTCGGTTTGCCAGTAGCTTGGCGTATATTTTCAGGTAGGTGTTGAGGAGGGATATAGGCCGGAAATTTTGGGGAGTAGTTGGTTCTTTACCCGGTTTCGGCAAGGTGACGATAGTTGCCTCTAACATCTCTCTAGGCATATGTCCATCTGTCAAGATCCTTGATAAGGACAAGTGAAGATGTGGGCCCAGAAGTTCAGAGAAAATTTTATAATAGGAATTAGACAGATCATCTGGTCCAGGGCTTTTATGCTGAGGCAACTTTTTGATTATACCCAATATCTTATCAAGAGTGATAGGCTGACATGCGCGTAATTTGTGTTCCTCAGACATGGAGGGTAATGAGAGGGAATCAAGAAAGCTGCTAATGTCACAATCCGCGGGCTGAACCACTTCTTTATTATCAGCTAGATTATAAAGGTTAGAGTAGAAGGTCATAAACCTATTAGCAATCGCTTTTGGATCATAGATTTTGTGGGTTTTAGTGGAGTCCCAGAGAAAAGCAATACGGGAATTTTGGGTCCTACTTTTTATTCTATTTGCCAATAATTTCCCCGCTTTGTTCGCCTGAGAATAATACATGGCCTTGACTTTTTTAAGGGACAGTTCATACTTAGGGCACAGCTAGGGGAGCACATGCTGCATAAGGGAACGAAGCTCCTCTGAGTGAAGAGGAGAAGGGGATGACTAGTTCAGAATCTCTAGAGCTTGGATTTTATTCAGTAGATACGTAGTGTGGAGTTCTCTCTTCTTTTTGGCCCTATGCCCTATCTTAATAAAAAATACCCCTGATATAAGCCTTATGTGCTGCCCAAACAATAGAAGGATTATCTACAGAATTTACGTTGTTCAGGAAATATTCAGACAAGGCCTCTGTAACCTCTTTCTGGCAATCTGAATTTGCAAGTAAATAGTCATTGATCCTCCATGTCGGATTGGGGGGGCGGTTATACTGTTCTGAAATCTTCACAGAAATGGGAGCATGGTCTGACCATGTGATTATTCCTATTTCAGAGCTTGTAATATTTGAGAGGGAGGCTCTATCCACTAACACCAGGTCTATACGAGAATATGTGAGGTGAGAAGGGGAGAAATACGTATAGTCCCGTTCCATGGCATGATGTAAACGCCAAATATCATATAGGGACATTTTGGATAAAAGGTTCATCAATATGTGGGGATTCCGTCTCATAGGAGAGGAGGAGTCAATGGATGCATCGGGAACCATATTGAAATCGCCACATATGAGGACCCTTCCTTGTTGAACAGACTGGACTTTACTGAATAGGTTTGTGAGGAAGCGCTGGGAATGCGCATTAGGTGCATATAGACCCACTAAGGTGTAGAGAATGTTGCTTAAATAGCAGATATGTATAATGTACCACCCTCCGGAGTCGACAATGGATGACACAGCAGAGTAGGCTACAGTATTCTTAATTGCCAACAACACCCCACGTTTCTTTTTGGTGCAATGGGCCTGAAGAATAACTGGGAAACATCTATGCTTGATGCGGTCAGCATCTGCGACTATTATATCTCCTGAGCACAAAAAATGCCACACTGTAGGGAGAGAGCCTCCCTCCACATCAAGTTGCGCTTGTAAGGGCTATTAAGCCCCCTAACATTTAAAGAGCTAAGCTTTAAAACCATAGGTATTCTGTATTGCTATAGACGCAGAAGATGTAATGAAGTGGAGGGAGGCGCTGACCCGGCCACAGTGAACACACACAATGTAAGTGCAATTAGACATAATGCTCTGCCAAAAATAAATAGACAACCAGAACTGGAAAGCAAAAAGTATGAATAGTGACTGAGGGGTCACAACAAAAACTGCCCTAGTGGAAGGACAAAACGGGGAAAGGGATATAGGTAAGGTACATATATGCGCCTCGACATCAGTAGGGGGAAGAGTCCTGCCAAATGCCATAGTAGAGAAATTGAGACTGTTGCTCCATGGGGATAATAACAGATTCAACCCTCTTATTGCGTTTTCTTCCTTCGCCTATTTTCCACCAGCTGCCACTCTCCAGATGTATGGTGACATCTAGGAGCATCAGAGTCCTGTGAGGATTCCACTGTAATGTTCCAAGATGCAAGGGTCGCTTTGCCTTCAGCGACTGATCGGATCACCACAAAGGAGCCATCCTTGTGAATCAAAAGCTTGATGGGGAAACCCCATCTGTAAGCAATGGAGTGTGCTCTCAGAGTGGTAGTAATAGGTGCTAGAGACCTTCGGAGTTGCAGTGTCGCCGCAGAAAGGTCCACAAAGAGTTTTACCTCAGCATATGGAGCAGGTAGGACTTCCAACTTCCTCTCCGCGGTGAGGACCCGTTCCTTAATGTGGAAAAAGTGCACCCTAGCCAGTACAT